>NC_056751.1:47186904-47311904 GCF_019279795.1 Protopterus annectens | reverse complement strand
TATGTTTTAATGAGACTAATGGCAAGTGTGTGTGTGTGTTTTCTTTTTTTCATAAAACAAATGGTAGTTAAGGAACTAGCTTTTTCCTGAGCCCTCTGCACTTAAACATGAATGGAAATAAACACATTCATAAAAATAGAAATAGTATATGAGACTGCCACAGACTTGAAAGGGAGCAGTTTTATTTTAACGGTAGTACTGATGTACATCAGTATGATGTAAGCAATCTGTTATTGTTAATTGTAATTCGGTGTGTCCCAGGCCAAATAATGCTGTAGCTTCCTATTCTATCAATTAGTCTTTACTGTTTGTTTTTCATATTTTGTGGTTTCAGTTTATGCACCTGGAAACTTGTACAAAACTGACTAAAAACAAGTTAAGAGATTACCTGACATGGGTTTTAGAGCAGACTCCGTATCATGTGATCTTGTTACTAGTCATCACACTTGCTTAGGTAGCACTGGCTAAGGATTTAGATTAAGAATAAAGTCTGATGTCAGTATTTCCAAAGGCTAACGTTTTCATCATTTAGAGTCAGAGGAGTGTCTGTTACCTACAAATTACACTGAATTTATGGTGTTTATTATTGTGGACGTCATTACTTCTTTCTTTTATAACTTTTGAACTCTATATGACCAAACCATAATAAGAATTGATCTTCTTACTTTATAAATTATTCTGTGAAGCTCTTCAGAATAAACTTACTAGCGAGGTGTGACCACACAACTTCATGATGTCTGATGTAAGTAGAAAGACCATTTTATCACACTAGTGGGATAGCCAGAGTAAGCTGGAACAATTTGTGCCACCACATTGCTTCAGCAGTATATGCGGCATAATTTACTTCTGCAAGCTGAACTGTCTTTTTCATAGCAGAAACTGCCTTTAAGTGAAGCAGATTACAACGATTTGTGAGATGCTTGGCTGAGTGATCATTTTTTTTCCTAAGGATCTGTACTAGGCACATTTGTCTGCTGCAACTAATTTTTATGGCATTTGTTGGTATTACCATATTTATCTATTTGCTTTAGGGTCATACTTTGTCGCTTGCCTATTTTTAACATTTTCTACAGCTTCTTGTATTTAACGTTCTTCTCCTTCACACGCCATCTGATATTTAACTAAGTTAAATATTTCTCTGTAGTTTTGGTGGAAAGGATATCAACAATGATTGCATTATTGTCCCTGGTAACACCTTCAGTGACATACATTGTATGTAAAATATTGCTGTATTATATATTCAAATGGATATTGCAACTAACAGGATTAGTGTACACAGGTCAGTTTAGTAAAGATAGTTGAATGCACATCATGTCTTATGACTCTTTTCTTGACTATGTAATTATTTAATTTGTGTACATATAGGATATGTTGTCAAACATAAAAGAACTTGGTTTCAGCAATGGTCAATACGAACTGCTATATTTTCATTGTGCTTCAAATATGGGTCAGTTGAAGTTATTTTCTGAATCGTCTCCTATTTTCCATTTAAGGCTGTTTCTACTTTTCTGTGTGTCACATCTATGTGAAATTGCAAGCCAACTTTGTTGCTTGATTTTTTTATTAAAAAAAAAAGACCAGACTTGTTTCTTATTGTTGATGGAAAAATGCCCAGAAAATCCAAGCCTAGTTTCTCTTTTTTTTTTTTTTTTTTTTTTTGGGAGAAAGTGTCTTGCCTTCTTATTTGTTAAAGAAGTCTTCATTCTATATGTATTTCACATTGCTGTTTATTTTTGGGATAAAGAAAAAAAACTATAATTCCAAAGAAGTTAGTCACAAATTTTATTCGTGCGAACAAATGTGCCCTTATCTCATATCCACTGAACCACCAATCCTTCAGCTACATTTCTTTGTTATTTGAGTTAAACTGTCAACAATACAAGCACCAACATCATTGAAGCTTAATATAAACTAGTCCTGTAACTGGCACCTCTGAATGCAAAGACCAGAACTACTTATCAGTGCCAATTGCATTTGCAGAAATAGAAAATCTAGTGTACAACATTTCTTTATATTGCAGTTAAGGAAACAATTAAGATATTTAACATTTAACATTCAAGAGGAAGAAAGACAAGGTGTATTGCAAGCCAAAGGAAAATTCTGCTATTTCTGAGTCTTGTATTGTCGACTAGAAATTAAGGGGATCAGAAGCCAGTTGATGCTTGTGCAACTGGTTTTGCAATATAGAGAACAAGACTGAAAGCTTGGTAGCTTGTGTGATGATGTGAGGTATTGCCAGCTATGCCAGGAGACGTAGGGCAGTGGATGTGTAACATATGCCAGCATAGCTAGCTGGGAGATTTGTAAAGAATTATATGTCATTTGTATATCAAGCTGACTTGTACAGGTGCTTGTGTTGAAAATGTATTTGTAAAGTTGCTTGTTTTAAAAATGTACCAATAGTGGGTCCTGCTGGACAGAAAAAGAAATACACCTGTATGTCAGACTGTTTTCTAACTGTTGGAATTAATATATTGTAATAGAGGATACTAGAAGATAAGAGGTTAATCTCAGTCCAGCTAACTTTGAAAAATAGTCTGAAGTTATCTGGAAGGCCATAAAGATTGTATCTTACATTTCTGATTGCAGCCAGAGACAAATATCTATGAAAACAAGGACTAGGCATCCTGCTATACTGTCCTTTGTAGTGAACTAATTGCTACTCTGGAAGGGTGGAAGTGTTGAAATGGTTTTATGGCTTCCTGATGCTATAACACATCTTAGCAAAGTTCTGTGTATATGGTAACACACATGTGTGAGATTCTGGTTCAGTTTCTGGTATGTGTGGGTAGTATGGGAACCAGAAGTCAGATGACCAGATGTATGTGATGTCATTCTGTAATCCAGTACTGAAATGACATTTTAATACTAGATGAGACAGAAGTCTCAGGGCAGTCTGTTTTTGAAACCTGACATAGACGGATCACTCACCTACTTCATCTTGCGTTGCTTTAGTAAGTAACCAAGGTATAGTAATTCCTTAGCTTAGTCAGGAAAATATAGTGAGATTAGTTAAGTACTGTTTTTCTGTATCTGGGTGAATTTGAATTTATTCATATGTGTTATTTTAATATTTCCTGTGATTGAAGCTCTGGTGTTTATTGTAAATAGATATTTAGTATTTTCATGTTTTTTTATTATTTATTATTAAATATATTTAAAGTTTTCATTGCGGCTGGTCTTTTGGAGAATATTTTCACCTTTGAGAGTACTTATATTTATTTGCTGACACTGTGGCCACTCCTGAAATCCTTACTGCATTGGTCAAACACTACTATTTATATTAGTATTAATTTTACTCGGTATAGTTGGGTACCCTTGTAAGAGCCTTAGAGTTGCTGGCTTTGGAATGTCCTGGTGGCAGTAACTACCTTATAAACTAGGCAGAGGGGCATAACTAGTAAATCCGTGCCAGCCTTTCCCAGGTGTGTGTGTGTGTGTGTGTGTGTGTGTGTGTGTGTGTGTGTGTGTGTGTGTGTATGTGTGTGTGTGTGTGTGTGTGTGTGTGTGTGCCTGCACATGTGTGTGTGAAAATCAAATCTCAAAGAGTCTGCATGTCAGCTACTTGGAGCAGGAACACAGAGCACTGGTTTTACAGAGAAGGTGGTGTAGGACTTGGCCTGAGGCACTCATAGGTTCATAGGTAGATACTAGGCTATAGGCCCAAGGGCCTAAGTAAGCCTAGCCAACAAGGTTCCCTGGCTTATGTCACCCAAGAAAGTTATTTTCCTGTGCCCCTGTCGAGCAGAGCCACAGAAGTGATCCCCAGGGTGTATTTCCTATTTCCCATCCACTCATCAAGATTTTTCTTGAAGAGTGCTAATGAGGAAATTTGCTTGACATAGATGGGTAGCTTGTTCCAGAGTATGGGAAGTCTCTGGGACAGGAATCTATCCCTCCAGCATGTCCTGTTTATTGTGGTGACAAGGTTTAGGTCCCTAGAGCTTGTAGCTTGGAGGGATTGGGATTTCTTTAGGTGTAGCATGTCCAACAGCTCTGGGTTTGACATAGCTTTATATGTTAGGCAGAGATCACCTCGAAGTAGGCAATATGCTATGGAGTAAAGCTGGAGTTTTTTGAGACTACTGAGAAGTACTTCTTTGGCCTTTTCAGCTGCTGCAGATGTCTTGTGAGGTACATTCCAAAAGGGGCGTTTTACTCTATAATGGGTCTAATGAGTGTTGAGTAGATGGGAACAATGACCTCTTTTTTCCTGGATGAGAACCCTTTTGTGATGAGGTGTGCCATGTAGAAGAATTTCCTGACTACTATGGCGATGTGATTATCAAAGGAGAGAATACTGTCCACCTGGGTCACAAGGTCTCTTATCACACATTTTGCATTTAGTAGACTGCCACCTATGTGGTAGTTCATGGGTACATAATTTTTACCAAAGGGGATGACAATGCACATTTTTGCATTGAGCTTGAGGCCATGGCTCTGACACTCTGGATCTGTCACAGTGAGGCCCTTCTGTAGGATGTCCACATCATTTGAGGACTCGACTATGGCGCCTAGTTTGCAATCATCTGCAAACTTCATTAGCCAAAGGCCTTCTGTGTTAGCCTGTACTTCAGAGAAGTAGATACCAAACAGGAGAGGTCCCAGGAACGAATCATGTGGTACTCCACTTGCCACTGGTTTGAAGTCAGATTTGGAGTATGCAACTTTTACAGTGTGGGTTCTGTCAGTGAGTCATTTGGCAATGCATCTTGTGACATAGGGATTTATACCTAGTTTAGTGAGTTTAGCTATAATTCCAGAATGGGGGATGGTGTTGAACGCTTTGGTGAGGTCAAGATAGGCTGTGTGAACTACCTTACCCTTGTCTATGGCTTAGGTGACTGCCTCAAAGAAGTCGATCAGGTTCAGGAGGCATGATCTGCCTTTCACAAACCCGAACTGGGTGGGGTCCAGAGTTTGGAAGTTACCAGGAATCAGCTCTATAGCTGTGCCAATGTGAAGTCTTATTGGGGGCCTGGAAAGAGAGAGGGAAACCCAGCCATGAGACTCAATGTGTTCTCTGTGTGCTCTTAAGGGAAATTGTGCTTGGTGCAGAGAGTTGCATCTGGAAATACTGTGTACATCTATTTTTGTTCTAAGTGAACGTCCCTCACCTGTGTCAGTGGTGAGGATGCAGGCTCCTTGATTACTGGCCTAGAGGAGGGGACATCATAGTTTGTGTGATTTTCTAGTAAGAGGTAGAACTGTGTGTGTGTGTGTGTGTGTGTGTGTGTGTGTGTGTGTGTGTGTGTGTGTGTGTGTGTGTGTGTGTGCGCGCGCGCGCGCGTGCACACATATGTGTCATCAGAAGTGTTCAAGTAAGAAACAGATTACAATAAAATAACTTGACACTTAATGTACTTGATATATGCAGAACAAGTAAGCTTTTAATCATGCAGTTTAAAAGCATGACAGAGGAACTGGATATGTTCATCAGTATCACTGCTGAAGTAGCCTCTAGCTATATGGTTTATATTCTTCCAAGAATATAATGGCCGGCCAGTCTTCCGAGGTCTCTGTCTCCCCTCCACACATGTACCCAGACTATTGTAGTTCAAGCTCCAAAGGAAGAAAACAAGAGCCTAGGTACTATAAACCCTCATCACTTTTTTACTGCCCTTGAGCACACTCTTCCTAGGATTCAGATGGTTAACACTTAGCTTCTTTCTTCCATTACTGGCTGATAACTTCCTTTTGGAGAACCTTTCCATACACATTATCTTATTTTTTAATCTATTTTTTGACTGCAACAGAAAATTGGAATTGTTGTTTTGTTTACTATTTTGCCAGAAACATCTCATATACAGGATATTTTTAATTCAGATAACTTATTTTAATTTTGAGCACTTATTTGTGGTAAAACTTTGTTGATGTTATACTAGTTATGTTTCTTTTTGCGGTGGGGTGCCGCTCGTCTGGTCAGGATAAAACAGACAACATTCGTGAGTTTTCTTCAAGCAGCTGTATTACACACAAACACATCAGAAATGAGGCTTTGTAACTTAAACTTAAACTTATAAACAGACTAACTACTGCACTCATACAGGTTAACACTCTGGCTGTTCTCTCAAAATGGCACTGCTGCCTGCATGTGCTCTGTATTTATATACATGTGCCTACATCTGGAAATGCTTATTGAAGGTACATATACACGCTCTGGTCTACATCCTCCCTCTGTGAGAAATAGTCCTTATATGAAATGACAGTATTCAATGACATGCAATTTACAGAAATGATCTTTACACATGCAGTTATACAGAACTAATTATTTGACATGCAATCATATAACATTAAACACGGAGAAAACAACTATGTCCAAGTCGCTGTGTATTTTCCACTAGGTCTTGAAATACGACCTGAGCTTGTAACATAAAAGTCAAAATTGGATCTGGCAGTGGGGACTGTCTTCAGGGAATGTTCAACTTTGGGGACAACTGGGACATCATCAGCAAGTGGAATAGACACTGCAACATGTTCTTCACTATGAATATTGTCTGGGTTGCTCTGAGATCTAGAGTCTATATCACAGGTATGATGCTGCAATATCATTTCTGATACCGGAAGAAGATGTCTGTAGTTTCTACTGTATTCTATATCCTCAGTCTCCACTAAGTAGGATCTTGGCTCGGTACAAATACCTCTCACTTGACCAATTCGATCAAAGTCTTTCGCCGTTTGCATTCTTACTGTCTCTCCTTCTTTTAACAGATGAAGAAATCTGCTCATTTTATCATAGCTGGACTTCTGAGAAGAATGCTTCTTAAAAAGTTAGGCTTTGATTGCCCTGTTGATTTTAGCTTTAGGTGCCAACAAACTAGAACTGATATGCAAGGTTTTTCTGGTTTGCCTAGATAAACGTCTGTAAGCAGATGAACCTAGTAGATTGCCATGGGGTATTATTTCTGAGATTAAGTAAATTCAAGAAGATATCGGTATTGTCATGCTTTGACCTCTCCAGTAATTGGTTTGCACTTTGTACTGCATGTTTAGCAATGCCGTTAGACTGAGGATATTCAGGACTGCTAGTAACATGGGTAAAGTCCCACTCTTTAGGAAATCTCTGAAACAGTTGACTGGTAAACTGAGAACCATTGTCAAAAATAACTTTGTGTGGACTACCATGGATTGAGAAATGATGTTTCACCTTAGTAATAGCACTGGACGTTTGGTTAGGTAGCAAATTGATCTCAAACCAGTTTGAATAAGAGTCTACCAACACTAAGTAATGTTGACTGTTCTACTCAAATATGTCAGTTGCTATTGTTGACCAAGGTAGTTCAGGAATTTGGCTCAGCTGAAGTGGCTCTTTTTGCAAATGTGGCTTAGTACTTTCGCATACTGAACAAGAAGAAAGCACTTTATCAATGTCTTTTGTTAGAGAAGTCCAAAATACTAGTCATCTCACCCTTCTTATGGTAGAATCGGGACCTGGGTGACCACAATGTAAAATCTGAATGTATTCATGTTGTAAGGAAGTAGGAACAACAACTTTTGGACCTTTGAAAATGATACCATATTCCTTCAGCATCTCATCTCTGTATGGAAAGTAAGGTTGTACTTCTGGTGGTACACAGGATTGCTTTGGTGGCCATCCTGCATTGATGAAGTGACTGAGCTTTTGCAAAATTGGATCAGACTTTGTATGATCTCTCAGCTCATTAAGTCTCATTGTGGAAAAATTACACACTTCCTTGACATCAAAGTCAAAATTCTCTGTATCAGGCTGTTCCATGGTATTTCTGGGTGATCTGGATAAGGTATCAGCCAGATAAATAAGTTTACCCTTTGTGGAGACCATTTTGAAATTGTACTTTTGTAATTTGAGTATCATTCTTTGTAGTCTTGCTGGAGCTGAAGGCATAGGCTTCTTTAAAATAGTAACTAGAGGTTGATGGTCAGTTTCTATTTGGATTGCTCAGCCATAAATATAATCATGGACCTTCGAACATGCAAACACAATTTCAAAAAATTCCTTCTTCTGCATCTCAGTTTGGGTAAGAGTTCTAGATGCATAGGCAACAGGTCTGCTTCTTGAAGAATAGCTGCACCAAGACCGAACTTTGAACTTTGAACTACTGGTTTGTGGACATCATAGTATCTTAATGTAGGCAGGTTAGCAATTTGCTGTTTGAGGTTATCAGTTGCTTTCTGGTGTTGTTTTAACTATGACCATGCAACATTTTTGCACGTCACCTTTCTTAAAGGTGCTGATAACTCACTAAAGTCATGGATAAATTTGCTTAAATAGTTAAGCAAACCAAGAAAATGCTGTAAGGCTTGGACATTGTCTGAAACTGGCATCTCAAGAATGTCTGCTTGAGTAGAAGGATCTAGTCATAAGCCTGTACTAGTAAATAAATGACCTACATAAATAACTTCTGGTAGTCTGAATTTGCATTTCAGAGGAATGAGCTTTAAATTCACTTCATGCGCTCTGTCCAGAACTTTCCTGAGGTTTCTGTCATGCTGTGCTTCACCATTACCTCCAACCAGTAAATCATCTTCTATTGTAGCACATGGGTAGCCTGAAAATAATTTGCTCCATTGCATGCTGAAAGACTTCACTAGCAGAATTTATTCCAAAAGGCATCTTGAAAAATCTGTATCTACTTAATGGGGTACTGAATGTAGTCAGTAGTGAAGATTTGCGATCAAGCATTACTTTCCAAAATGAAATCTTTGCATCTAAGACAGTCATGAGGTTTGCAATGTCCTCGACTGTACATATAGTATGCTGAGGTCTTTTTAGTGCCTTGTTCAAATCTCTTGGGTCAATGCAATATTTTGATTACATCTGAATTTTTCTTATGAGCAGCTACCATGGAAGATACCCACTCAGTTGGTTCTGTGACTGGACAAATCATATCTTGCTGCACCATTTTGTCTAACTGAACCTTGGCTTTGTCCTGCATAGCTATTGGAACTCTTCTCACTGGTCTGACCACCGGACTGACCTCTGGGTCTACTTTCATGAGTACACACCTGGATGTTTGCCTAGCTTGTCATTGAAAACATCAGCATATTCTGAGTAAATAGCATCAGCAAAGCTGGAACTGGAACATGTGCTTACATGATGGACTTCTTTGATAAAAGAAAGCAGTTTCTATCTCAAACTGTCTCTGAGACCTAATAATGACTGCACGGGTCTTCAGACTACATAAAATTGCAAGTTCCCAGATGAATAGCATGAAAGCATTACTAAGTGT
This sequence comes from Protopterus annectens, assembly GCF_019279795.1. Classification (NCBI taxonomy): domain Eukaryota; kingdom Metazoa; phylum Chordata; order Ceratodontiformes; family Protopteridae; genus Protopterus; species Protopterus annectens. The sequence goes on along the minus strand of NC_056751.1, from coordinate 47,302,695 downwards.
TCGGTGTGAATCTCTTCACCTCCATAAGCAACAAGCTTTGCACAATTGACAGAATTAAGTTGCTCAACAGCCCTCACTTTAGCAAATGTTTCTGCTGATATCACATTACACTTTTAACCAGTGTCTACTTTCACCTCTGTGGGTTTACCATTGATCAGGATAGTACAAAACACTTCATTCTTTGCCAACAAATCTACTGCATTAACCTTTTCACCGACCACCGATACACCATCTACATAGAAAGTTGGGTTGCAGCTCTCTACATGATCAACTTGCTTTTTTGAGTGACTTTTCTTAATAACTGAATGAGGTTTGCTTGATTTACGAAACTTTTGAAAATGATTCCATTTTTTACAGTTGCACATTGTTGACCAAATGCTAAGCACTTCTCTTTTTTAGACTCATGGTTAGCTCTACTATTATGACAGTTAACAGTAAGCCTTGACTTGAGTTTTGCTGACTCACTCTTATACTGTACTGAGCATGCTCCTTTAACTGAACTAGTCTTGGAACTTGCTAGAAAGCTCTGGGTTTTCCTTGCCACACCCACACGGGTTGCTGCTGCTGCCATATGCTTATGCCTGTTTCTGCTTGCCACATGTTACATGCTGTCTACGTTTGCTCTAGAGCCTGTTGAAACCCTGCTTTTATCACTTGTAAGCATACCTGTGTGCCTTTCTGTGAACTCATGGATTTGACAAATCTCTATGGTTTTGCTCAACGTTAAATCACTGTCACAAAGCAAAATCTTTCTCACTGTAGCACTATTAATACGACACGCAATGGTTCATAGGTGTTTACTAGGCTAACAACCATAACGGCTTTTTTAAGCCTAGCCATACATCCCAAATCTCTGACAAGTTCTAATACCCTTGATAAGTGTTAGCAGGGGTGTGGGACATGAAACATTTACAAGCAGGGGCCTGGGAGATGAACCATTTACAGGTTGCCTGTATCATCAGAGACATAGGCGCCAAACCAGGGATGAATTTCCTGTTCCCTATTTAATTGTCCAGGATGCATTTGAAGTAGGTTAGGGAGGAACTCTGCTTCACATGGATGGGGAGCCTGTTCCAGAGACAGGATAATCTCTGGGATACATACCTGTCTCTCCAATAGGTCCTATTTATATCACAGGCAAGGTTTAAGTCATTAGAACAGGTAATTCTGGTGCTGTTTGTTTTGTAGGTATGCAGGAGTTCCATCAGAGTGTGGTCTGATAATGTCCTGTATGTCAGGCGTAGATCTCCCCTCAAAAGCCTGTAGGAGACAGAATACAGGGATAGGGCCTTGAGGTGGTCTGCCTAGAACATATTACTTACGCCCTGTACTCTTTTAGTGAAGAACCTCTGTTGGCATTCCAATTGTTGGATATGCCTGGTTAGGTACATACCAAAGGGGTCATTGTACTCAGTGATAGGTCTGATGAATGCCGAATACAGTGGAACAGTGACTTCCTTGGACTTAGATGCCATAACTTTGTTTATAAGTTGTGGAACATAGAAGGATTTCCTCACTACTGTAGATGCATGACGGTCAAAGGCTAGATTACTATCTATGTGTGTCCCTAAGCCCCTGACTACTGGGTCAGCTCAAAGGGGTGTGTTGTCAATATGATAGTTACCAGGGGTGGATGACTTCCCAAAGGATACTATTATGCATTTCTTGGCATTTAGTTTTAGTCCATGACACTGACACCAGTTGTTTGTCTGTGTCAGCCCCTCATGGAAAACATTTGTGTCAATGTGGGATTCAATGACAGCTCCTAATTTACAATCATCTGCAAATTTAGTCAGCCAGAGACCACTGACATTGGTCTTGACTTCAGAGAAGTAAATGCCAAAAAGGAGCAGTCCAAGGACTGATCCTTGAGGGACTCCACTTGTGATTGGTCTCTTCGTAGAGGTGGATTCCCCAATTCTAGCTTCATTGATCCTGTCTGTGAGCCATTTGACTATCCACTGGGTGACATATGAGTTTGTACCTAACCTTCTGAGTTTGTCAACAATGCCCACATGGGGTATTGTGTCAAATGCCTTGACCAGGTCAAGGTAGGCAGTGTGAACCATTTTGCCCTCATCCATTGCTTTGGTGACCTTTTCAAAGAAGTCTACCCAGGTTAAGTTGGCATGATCTGCCCTTGATGAAACCAAACTGGGTTGGTTCCAATGTCTGACGGTTTACTATATCACTATTGATCATTTCCATAGTAATTCTTTCTACAGCTTTACATAAAAGACTAGTGAGACTTATGGGTCTGTAGTTTCCAAGGTCTGTAGATGGCCCACCTTTGTGCAGAGGGATGACTGTTGCTGTTCTCCATTCATGCGGCATGAAGTCTGTTTAGAGGCTATAGTCAAATAGCAATTCCAGAGGCCCTGATAGGTCATACATTCATAAGTTCATAGGTGTGTACTAGGCTAATGGCTCTGGAGCCTTTACAAGCTTAGCCCATAGAAATGCCCTGGCATCGTGCTGCCCAACGTTAGTTCACAGTGCCTCTATCAAGTATAGCCACTGGAGTGATCCCCATGGTGAACTTTCTATTACCCATCCACTCATCAAGATTTCTCTTGAAGAGGGACAGCAAGGTGCTCTGATTGACATGTATGGGAAGTTTATTATAGAGCACGGGCAGTCTCTGGCTGAGGAACCTGTCCCTCCAGCATATTCTGTTGATTGTAGTAATGAGGCTGAGGTCTCTGGAGCGTGTGGTGTGGAGAGATTGGAATTTCTTTAGATGTAGCATTTCTAACAGAGCTGGGTCAGACATGGTTTGTAAGTCAAGCAGAGATCGCCTCTAAGTAGGTAATATGAGACAGAGAATAGCTGGAGTGTTTTGAGTCTGTCCATGTAGGACATGTGTTTAATGCCTAAGATCCTCTTCGTGAGGTACTTCTGTGGCCTCTCCAGCTGTTGCAGGTGTCTAGTGAGGTACATGCCACATGGGGCATTATACTCAATGATTGGTCTAATGAGGGAAGAGTAGAGAGAGATGATGACCTCTTTCTTCCTGGATGCAAAACCCTTGGTAATGAGATGTGCCACATGGAAGGACTTTCTGACCACAAGCCTGTCCTTTATTAACTCATCTTTCAAGTCACCAAATCTGCACATTTTAGCTTTATTTCTCAAGTCAGTGATATAAGCTGCAATGGTTTCACCTGGCTTTTGGTCTCTTGTGTATAGTAAGTGCCTCTCTAATGTAACATTTGTCTGGGGCTTGCACATTTCTCTAAATTTACATTTTAAGCACTCAGGGGTCTTCCCATGATTCAGCCACTACCACAATATGGCAGTTTGCCCCCTCTCCTGCATATATTTCTGGTGCATACACAAATGAATACTCTCTTTCAAAAGCTTTTGACCCAGCTAAGTTAAGCGAAACAAATGCCCTTGAATGTGCATCCTTGTCAGAAAAAGCTGCTTGTATGAAAATATCATATTCCTGCTCGAATACTCTCCAATTCCCTGCTATATTATGATCAAACACAAGTGGACTTGGTCTGCAAAGTGCCTCTTCCATATCAGCACGCAGTAGTGAATGTGCTTGGAATTATGGACAAACAAACACACATGAATATATATACCAGCACTTTATGCCAGTACTTGTAATTATGCCCAATAGCACAACCAACAAATTTTGAAACAACTGCACTGTGCCAAATAAGTCTGTGTAGCACAAGAACACTCTGAAATTACTGTACTTTATGAAAACACTCCTTATCAGTGTAAGAAATACTTCGAAATGACTGTACTTTGTGAATAAACTGTGCACAATGGAAAAAGCTCCGAGTAAGAAACACTTTGAGCTGAATGCACTGTGAAAATAAACTGTACACAGCACAAGAACCTTTCAAAACGGCTATACTTTGCAAAATAATTCTGCACAGTGTAAGAAACATTCTGAAATGGCGGCTTTTTGAAAATAAATGCACACAGCACAAGAAACTTTTCAAAATGGCTGTACTTTGACTGCATTTTGCAATATAACTGTACTTTGCACACAGCAAACTCTGAAATAATGGCACTGTAATAAAGCACACACTGTGATACTTCAAACAACTCTAGTTATGCTTTGAATGGCTTCAGTCAATGTGAAATAGTAGTTTGTGCTCAAATATGTTTTTTACTAAAAAACATAGTCACCTTGCTCTTTAAGCTTAATTTGGCCTTTTATTATACTGGTTATGCTTTTTTAATCTCTTATCATGCTCAATATACTTTTCTTGTGCCGTTTTCCTCTAAACTTGCTCATTATGCAAACCAAAGGTAATTTTGAGCCCCATATGAATAGTTTTGCTAATTTTATCAAATATCATGGTTTCAAATATTTTGTTTAATTAATAATGCGGATTGTGCCTTTCATTTGCTTAATAATATGTTTTTGTGCTACTAGTTTGATTAATAATGTGATTTGTGCCTTATAAATGTGCCATTTAATTTTCTTTGCCAAAGAATTTATTTGTGCAGTTGTCTTTATCTTTAGCTCATTTCTGGCCCTTTTTCATTTGTCTGTGCTCTGTTTCACTCAACCTGCTTACTCTACCTTCACCTTCAACTCTGCACCTCATGGCTCAAAGAAGTTGCTCTCTTAATCCTGGTTCTGACACCATGTCACTCTTCCAGTTAGGATAAAACAGACAAACATTCCTGGGTTCTGTCCAAGTCAGCTTTATTACACACAAACAAACACATCAGAAATTAGGCTTTGTAACTTAAATAAACTTAAAAGCAGATTGACTACTGCACTCATGCATGTTAACACTCTGGCTGTTCTCTCAAAATGGCACTGCTGCCTCCACATGCTGTGCATTTATATGCAAATGCGTACATCTGGAAATGCTTCCTAAAGGTACATACACATGCTGTGATCTACTAGGAGGCACTAGTGTGGGGAAGTATAAATGTGTATAGTGCTTGTAACCACTTTAGTGACATCTTACCTTTTGACCAACTCCTTCCAGCTGCACTTACCAGTGAACAGATCTATCTTTCGGCAGGAACATGTTGAATCTTGCTGGTCCTTTGGTGTCTTCTAATGCTGCACCTAAATAAAAGAAAACTGATAGGGAGCACTTGCTGACTCTGTGGGCTCAGTCAGTGCCTCAGAAGGGTGTGTGCAACTCTTTAGTGGCTACAACTTCTTCAACAGACCATTCAGTGGTTTTCCTAAGAATATCTGGTACAGTATTTACTGCTACCATGGATAGGGATTAGTCATACCCTCTCTGGCTTAAGAGTAGCACTTTATTTGGAGTTGGGAGTTTCACCAGGAATTTTTTCTTGAGGTGTCTGAGGTTAAAGACCTGTTTTCTGAGTTAAAGTGCCATCCTTAAGTTGGTCTCCATCTAGGGAGGTCTCTAGGAAAATGAAACAAAAAATTAGACATAATTTTTCTGAAAACAGCATTGCTGTACTTAAAGATGAATTCATTACTCTGGTTACCGGCTTATTACATAGGCTTTGAATCCAGTGGAGCAGCATGGAAGCTTGACAAAAAATAGTTCAACAATACCTGAGGATCCTTTATCAGATGATTCTGATGATGATAGGGACAGGGCTTCTTCTGTGTTTTCATCCCATGTTCCTGAGTCTGAATCTGAGGAGTGTGATTCCTCAATTTCTCCTGTAGAGGAATTTTCTTTTGCTGAGACTGTGTCTACAATGAATACTTCATTTCATTCTGAAGAGGTGGATGTTCCCTCTTCTTTAAGGAGATATTTTGACTTGTAAGTGAATATGCAATTCCTGTTCCCCCTGTTATGTCAGCCTTGGAGGATGCTTTTGACTTGGCCTGCAATAATGATAGCTTCAGTCCCTAAAAGGCAGGCAGACTTTATAAAGTTCCTCAGTCTAACAGGTATTTGTTTTCTCAACTTAGGTCTGACTGCTCGGCTATTTCTTTTCCTTCACCATCTGCTAACAAGTTATTATTCAATGTTAATTCTTTTTTGACAAGGATGGCAAAGCCTTTGACAGGTTTGGTAAGAGGATTTTTTTCTTCTTTTTCTCCTTTAGTCTTCAGAATTTTGAACTACCAGGCTGATAAGATGAAGTACATATTGTCTGAGGAACATGTCTGTCACTTCACCTTCAGAAGAGAGGACCTTACTGGATCATATTATTGCTACTCTTTCTCAAATGTCTGAACATTCTTTAAAGAGTGTGCATGATTATATTGATCCTGTGTCCAGGGCTATGGCTACTGCTACTGTGATGCAGTGTTTTGCTGGGGTATGTAATCAGAAGTATTCAGGGGAGGTTACATCTGAGATTTTGAATTATCTTTTGGATAAGGGTGTTTGCTCCTTATGCTACTCATGTACTCAAATAATTTCATAGAAGAGGCAAGTTGATTCAAGGGCTTGTTAAGATTTTTCAACCCTGTATCCTGAAATCTATGAAAACCTCTGGTTCCTATTTTAAAAAGCAAACAAGCAGATCCAACAAGTATCTGACAAACAGGGTTCTAAGAAAAAAGTGGCAGGAGAGATCAAGTAAAAATGGGGATTTTTAAAAAAAGAGGCAGTCCTCCACTTTAGGAAATACTATATCAGCATTTCTCCCACCTCCCTCCTTTCCTGCCACTTCTTTGAATCTGTCTCAGGGACTGATTCTGTATTCTCCTTTGGCATCAGATTTTCTTCGAAATACTGGTTCTGAAAGTAACTAAAGAGGGTTACAAATGACACTGGAAAGACCTGCCCCTCATTTCAGGGAACTCCTCCTTTTCCACCAAACCACATAGAACTGTTTTCTTTGGTTCTAAATCATATGCTTTCCTTGAGAGTCATAGAACTTGTGCTTCTAAACCGAATGGGGAGGGAATTCTATTCAAGAACGTTTCTGGTCCCAAAGGAGGACGCAACATGGAGAGTAGTTCTCAACCTTTACTTTCTCAACTTGTTTGTGAAAGTGTCAAAGTTCCAGATGTTGACCCTACAAGGTGTATTACCTCTTATTCCTCTGGAGTTCTTTGTTAACTATAGACCTGAAAGATACTGATCATCACATTCTGATTGCCACAGAGTTTATAACTGTCCTCAGATTTTCTGTGTTTGGGTCACACTGTCAGTTGTATGAATTACCTTTTGGGTTAACTGTAGCTCGAAGGATATTTACAAAGTGTCTAACTCCAGTGATAGCTCACTGCAAACTGAAGGGCATTCACATTTTTCCTTATTTAGATCCGTTGTTTATCTTTGTACAGTCTTTTTTGTAGGTGTCAGGAGTCCCTTACATGAGTTACAAATCTCCTTCTCAACCCGGGTTTTCAGATCAACAGCTAAAAATCCTACTTTGTTCCTTCTCAGTTGATCATTTTCATAGAATGCCTTCTAGATTCTTCCCTGCGAAAGACATTCCTAACATGGGAGAAAGTAGATTTGTATCTGGAATTGTTCCCCAATTTCTCCATTCAGTCCCAAACTTGAACCTGAGTGTATCTTAAGATTCTAGGGTTCAATACATCTATGATTCTGATGATTCCTGTTGACAGCCTATATATGACAACAATCCAATGGTTCTTAAAAACTGTGGGCTCAACATTCTTACCTTCTGGAATTTATTCCAATCTTGGGTTTTTTGAAGAAAGAACTGTTTTGGTAGTGAGAACAGATTTCTCAGAATCCATTTCTCCCATTTTCCTTTCCAACCCCTGTTAAATCTGTCACATCAGAAGCATCAGAATTTGCTTGATATGTCATTTCTGTACAGGCAAATGTGCAGTCCATGGTAAAAAAAAACAGACAGACCAAGGCACATAAACATGAAAGATGTTAGCTGTGTTCCACAATATAGGATTTTTTCATCATTTTTCATCACCTTTGGTGCCCTGGATCTCTTTAAGGTGATGTGGTACATAAACAGGAAGGCATCAAGTTTTACCCTCTGTGCAGGCTGGTTATGTTAACTAGGGATGCCACTTTAAATATTTGTCTAAACCTTCAAGGTTCATTCATTCCATCAGTGCAAAATGTAGTGGCAGACAAGCTGAGCAGAACAAGGACAGACCCTCACTGATGAAAATTGAAGAACGGAGGCTTACATGATTTAATCCAGTTATAGACAACACCTCAAACACAGCATAGAAGATGATTTTCTTTATTGCTTTGACATCTACAAGATTGAGTTGCAAGCTATGTTGTAGATGAGCCCTATTTAGTTTTCCGTAGAGAGATGGTGTTTCTTTAAGAACATATCACTCATTCATGCCAAAAGTTGTTTCAGACTTTTTTTTAACTCATGTCATCACCCTGCTGGTTTTCTGTCTTGAACCAGAAAATCAAGGAGAAAGGATTCTTCATACTCTTATGTGCATAGGCAACTCACATATTATCTTGACAGACCTGATCCATTTAGGAAACAAAACAAACTGAGACAAGTATAAGTTAAATAATGTAATATTTCCTCTTTTCATAACAGATAACTAAACAAATTCTGCACCAGAATCCCCTGCAGGCATGCATGGAAAACAGATGCTGTTCATTCCCTTGGACAGGCATGTCATTCTGAAGATTCAGAAGTACTCTTCAAAGATCATTGTATTAACTTTCTTCTGGCCTAGGCAACAGTGCCTTGTCATGAAATAGGCCAAGGGCTGTTACCACAAGCTTTCTTTCAGATTGGATCTACTCAGAAAAAGACAAGGGGAGTCTGATATACCCCAGTCTGAAACAACTTCTTCTGACTGCCTGGATGATTCAGTTTTGATTCCATTTAGGCATTGTTTTGAAGACACGCAGCAGATACTAAAGGAAGCAAAAAAGACTGCTGCTAGGACATCATATGTTGCTAGATGGAAAATAGTTTTTAGTTGGTGTCACACTAATAACCAGTGTCCATTTTGGGTTTACCAGTGGTTCTGATGTGAGTTACTCTCCTCTAACCTTTCTTATTCCTCTGTGAAGGCTCATTTGTCAGTAAGTTCAGTATGTCTACCCATGGATCCTCCTCTTTCTTCTCTGTCTTTGTGAAGTAGTTCTCAAAAGGAATTTTATACATAAGACCACTTAGGAAACAGGTGGTACCTACTTGGAATCATAACTTGTCTTTGAATCATCTCATCAAGCTGATTTACAGTTGATAAATTTAAAGATTTTGCTTATTGCTCTGACATCTGCAAGATGAGTATTTGAGTTGCAAGCTGTCATGGTGGGTGAACCCTATTTGGTTTTTCATAGAAAGAGAGTGTATCTGTAAGAACATATCCCTCTTTCATGTGAAAACTCTCTTGGTTTTCTATCCTGAACCTAGAAATCATAGATGAAGGATTGTTCATACTCTCGATGTGCATAGGGACCTCAGCTATTATCCTGACAGACCTGAGTCATTTAGGAAAGCTGAGCAGTTACCTCCCATGACAGGACAAAAAAGGACAACCTGTGTCAAAATAGACTACTTCCAGATGATTGTTCCTTGCTATTCCGTTTTGTTATCCTTATAATATCACACTCTATTAAAGTCTTCTCTGATGGCACACGGGAAAGGAGTAGACTCTAGAAGCATTCTAGAGGCAGCTACTTGGACCTCTATACATACTTTTACAAAGCATTATAAACTGGATTCCTTCTGCATGTTCAGAAAAGGCTTTTATAGAAACATTCTCCAGTGGCTCCTGAACCCTAATTCTTCCTCCTCCATGTTTGGATAAGCTGTGGTAATCTACCAATATAATTAAAAGTTACTGCAGCAAGTGATACTGCTGAACATAGTGCAGTTCTGTAAGTTGCACTTACATTAACAGTAGATGTTTGAAGTAATCATTGCTGCAACAGCCACACTCTCCTTCTAGTCCTATTTTTTTCTGTGTATAGTGAAGTTTTTCATTAAAGTTGTGTGCTTCTAACATTTCATTTTGGTTTCAGAACAGTAGACTGTCTCCCTTTTGGGTGGCATGAAAGACCTGAGAGACTTTGGTGCCTAGGCTGCTGTTTTTTCCCTTTGGAACTTGAGTCACAGCAGCCTGGACAAATGTATGGAGACGACCCAGAGACTTTGGAAGATGGGTAAGAGATTATATCCTGGGCAATATATAACTCATGTAGCTAACAGCTACTGCAGTAGTGATTACTTTGAACATCTACTGTTTCAGTAAGTACAACTTGCATAATTGCACTTTTTGTAAAATCAGTTCTGTAAGAATGATAGCAAAACAAAAACCTAGGACTGTGGTAAAATAGTAATAAAAAATGGAATGCTAACAACTGCATGGAATTCAGGATGGTGATAGGAAAAAAACAAAACAAAAAAAAGCCATACCATGTCTAAGCACTGTAGCTGTAGGCATACAGGAACAAAGGACAAAACAATCAATCGAGTCTGAAGACTATGCAGGAGTCGTAATCATTCACAAAGATGTGGAAAAGTCAGAAAAAAGTGTCATGCCAATATTTTCTTGTACTTGAAGCAAAGAAACAAAGTAAAGCAGAAATTATAAATACAGTACAGTCAATAAGCAGCAGCAGTAATGACTGGTGGCCAGAAAATCTGGATAATTAAAGGCATGAGTGTTGTGTAAGCCTGATACTAGCACAGAATGCAGTATACTGTCTGAAGCTACGCTCAGGCTCTTCATTTTTTTCACAATGTGTACAAGCTTCCATGTACTATTTTGATTATTCAAGCACAAAGCCAAGGGGCAGATTTGGCTTGATGATTCTAAACAGAGGTACTGAAAGTACAAACTATTTTAAGTAGCATCCTTTGAAAAATACTCAAAGCAGTCAAGTAAGCTGCTTTGTAATACTTGTGAAATACTTGCTATGATTAAAGGGGAATTATATTGTGCAGTTACAGAGCATTTTGCCAGATAGTACAGACAGTAGCAGAAGCAGAATTTACAGAGCAATACTTACTTAATACTGAAGAGGCACTGAGTCAGAACACTTGCACTGTATTAAGTTAACGTACTTCATCACAGACATGACATTGAGCAGATGCTAAGTAATGCAGAATATTATTTGTTTTCTTAATATAAATCACAGGGTCTCAAAATTAATATGTATACGTAAAAAGTATGTGTTGATGGTGCTTCAGTAATTCTGATTCTTCTGTAGTGGGGTGCATAGGTTATAGCCAGTACTTAAAGATCTTCTTTTGACTTTTGAATGTTTATTAGGAATTCACCTGGTATAAATTCAAGAAATATTACTTATCTATACAGATTTGTGTTATAACACAACTGCTTGTTTAACATAACCAAATGTTGAGCTTCTGGTTTTATATACTACAAATCTTATTTTTTTTCTTTTGAGAAATGGCTAGCAGTATATTAATATAGTTTTACAGAAAGTGTGATACTCTGTACATTCTGACATTTTACCTGTGGCAGAGCTAGCCACCCGGTGGTGTAAACTTGGCTATAGATGATTGTCACTGTTGAAGTGACACCTCAACCCCATGTATAAAAAATGGGAAAAGGGGTTGTGGATGGATGGATGAACAGCACATGCTGTAAGTGCTATATTAGAATATGCATTTATTTTTTATCACATGATCATAATTGTTTATAAAACAATATGTATGAAGTAAAAGTCATCAAAATAATTCCACATTATTTATTTATTCATTTATTTGACATTTGTTGACCGGGTATGTCTGACTGGGCATGAGCCCTTTTTCAGTGGAGGCCCAGGGAGAAACTCTCCAGAGTTAACATAAAACAGGAATTTAAACAATAAGTAATATAATAGGTAGGTATTTGAGTAACAAATAGTGCAAGTTTAACATTAGCAAAACCAATGACAAATAGTGCTCCAGCTGACAAGAAATAAAGCATGAAACAAAAGGGGCTACCTAGTACAGACAGAACAAGGAAAGATATCCGTAGTACAGATGAGTAAGTTAGTACTTAGTATCAGTGATGTAGAAATTATTTCAGAGTAAGTAAGCAAGACAAATTATGGATAGACAAGAGATATTAGTGAGGAAGAGAATTAAGTGAGATGAAGGTATAATGGAGAACTGGGTTAGAGCAGGGTGAACAAGCAAGAACGTTAATAATTAGTTAACAGGGAGTATGACTTAGGAAAGAGGCACAGAGAGGTTAAGGGGGAAAAGGAAGAATAAGAAAAGGAAAAGTGGTCAAGAGGTAGAGAGTAGTTAGGAACTTAAAAAGAAATTACTTTATTAATTTATTAATAAATTATTTTATTTCATTAAAGAGATCTGTAACTAATGAACAGGTTGCTGCTAGCAAATAACTAGTGTTTCATCTACAAATAAAGTGCCTGTTGCTCTTGAAGAATAAATTGCTTATGTTACATTAAAAAATGATAAGCTGGTAATATTGCAAAAAGGAATGGATGACAAACTGACAACAGGTTCATAGTTTCTAGGCATCTCATCCAAAGGAGGACATACTCAGAAATGTAGTACCCCACCCCTCTTAAAGTACAACACAGTATTAAGTCTGTCAGTATGTAAGAGACTGTAATCATTAGATGCAGATCATTTCAATAAAAATAGCTATTTTTGCTAAAGTATAATTCAGAAATTATATAAAATGCTATTTCATTTAAATTGCTTTTTTTCTTTTTTTGATGAGCTTCCTCACTGCATATTTGAATGTTTATATTCCGTGAGACAGTGCACTATAAAGGATGACATGTCAAGCTCTTTTCAGCCTTTAGTTAAATAATCACACTCACTGAATGTACATTGTCTGCATGAGCAAACAGTCATTTATTGTATAATACTAAATCTGTCCTGCACATTTAGGAATCAGCAGGTAAGCTACATTTACAGACTGGCAGTTAGAGGATTTGCATCAGACATGAAGACAAAATATGCATATTTTGAAAGCCTTCCTGCTCTTTTCTTTCCCCTTTTACTTACCCCAGATAAATACCATCAGATTCTTTGTTTCTTATAAAATCTGCTCAGTGCTCACTTACTCATCTTAAATGAGACTTTCAAAACAGAGGTTTTATTTTCAAAAACAGAACTTTTTTATATTTAAAATTGTGTGCAGGCAGAAAGGAAGAGCAGGACGTCAATGCGATAATGCATGCACAGATGTGATGCCCCTCTCGCCTCCCCCCAGCTACGTCACTGCCCTCCACATGCCAGGAAATCATCAGTCCTCCAGTCATGAGAGATGCCCACCCCCCCATACTAAGGTTGTACCCAGTACAGCATGGGTGAGTGACCTAGAGTAGGCCGTCATCTAATCAGCCATGAGAGTTCTTTGGGCCTCTTCTCACACCAAGTTTTTCCTCTCTTCTTGTAGGATACATGGCTTCATTCCCCCAGACAGATAAGCCTAGATTGTCTCCTAGATTAGGGCCCTATGAAAACTAATTCTGCCCATCCCTGCCACTACAAGGTGTACATGCCCTCCAGGATCTTCACATCACCTTGGACCTGAACAGTGAGGGTGTATCTCTGTTAGGCCCTAACCCATCCCATGCGGTGATGTGTTCTCCTGCATCACTGTACAGACTACCAGTGCCTCACTGTCTAAGAAAGGGCTACCAACAGTGGCTTGAGTAACCATAGCATACATCCCTACTCGTATCAGCACCTGTTTTCCAGGCTTTTGGGCATCCTCCTGTAATACTGAAGCAACAGAAGAGATGGACAGAAACCAGCACACCCTCCCCAAGACTGGAGCCTTAACTGATCATTTCTGATTCTCTCCTCCCAGGCTCATCCAGTGCTCAAGCTTAAACTCAAATGCAGTCACAGCTTTATCCCTCTATATCACAGAGCCTGCGTATGATTTTATACAGATAGGAAATGTGTTGTTCAAACCATGTGGCCAGTATTGGTCATGTTTAGAGAATCTGGATCCATATCTGTGTTCTGTTACAGTAAAACCAAACCATTTTTTTGCTCTTGGAAGAATGTTAAGAGAAAAAATGGATATGGGCCACAATACCTGGGCTGAGAAGTAGGGAAGTTTGGATTGTATTTGAGCTTACTTTCATTATATGACATCTAATATGTACTATATGTACTATTCTTTAACTCTCTTTATGTGTTTGTTTGTAGTCGGCAGGGGATAGGGGTGTCAGTCTTATTCCCCCCTCTTTATCTCTGGACTTTTGTCTTCTATGGGTTTGAGCCATATATTTATCTATCATACATTTTAGTTGGCATTTGTGATGACCTGGGCATACATTTGTAAGGGATTACCTTAGTTATATTTGATTTTTTTGCTCATGACTAGCATATGGGTTATCCCTTCATATATCTTCATATATTAAGTAAAGTGGTTCTTAGGACATCTAGCTAAGCTCTTTTGAACAACTTTATTATGGTCTTGTTTTTTTACAACACTGACCAAATATATATGTATAATTTTTTATCACCATTTGTTGTGGGTTGAATATTGGTTTCTGGCTCATTTTGGTTACGTAGTGTAGAGCTTTGGTAGCTCAATACAAGCTTTTTTGAGCCTGTTGGCTATAATGGTACCCAATTGGGCCTAGGTTTGTTGATATTTGTGAGTGGGAAATATATTTTTCTTAAAGTGTATGATGGGGAAAACAAAAGTTGTTTTGCTAATATGACCTATCAGCAACGGTGATGATTACGGCATTTAATGTTCATGGTTGGTTTCATGAATGATATCTATTGGTATATTGATTGTCCAACCATTTGATTAGTGAATATATTCTGGGTTGAATTTACACTATTTATACGTGGTATAGATATTTTTGTGTATTTTTTGACCCTATGGTTATTTTTGATCAGTGATGGAATTTGCAATTCTTATTAAGGGTCTGTTTTCAGACTCAGAGGATTTGGGCATTTTTGGCCTAGCCTCGGGTTCAAATTATGCTGTTTCTGGTGTCCAAGATCCCACCCAAGACTGTAATTTGGCCTTTGCAAAGCTAACTAAGGATCTTATTTTGCTTCGTAAAAATGTTTGGCATTTAAAATTGTTCAGGGCCTATCAACGGAGGAAAATAGTTCCTAGAGGACTTAGGGTTAGATTACAGCCCATGGTGGCAGAACCAGATGAATGTCTTTTAACGCAATGGGCAGATGCCCAACAACATGTTTCTATGACCTTTGTAGATCTTTTGAGCAGTTTTTATGAGAGGAAGGTTGAGGAACAAACAGCTAATGTATTAATAGTTAGTAAAACTGTGGAGGCATTCTCTACACTTTCTTGTTACAAAGATAACATTGAGAAACTTGGTAAAGAATTATCTACATTGGATTTAGGTTTAAAGGACAAAAAGGTCAAGAAATTCACCAGGGATGTGGGTGATTATGATAGGGAAAAGCCATTTGATATGCGACCTAGGGTTAAATTTGGTATACCCATGGATGTTTCCAAAAGAATGAGAACCACTCGGCCCAAATCCATTTTGAAGAAAAGGAGTAGGGAGTCCACCCCATTGGGTGAGGATTCATCCTACAATACGGACTGGGAGGAAGCCCATATTAGTGCTTCCCCTGTTTCCAAAAGGAATAATTTGGAGTCAAGTTTTGTTAGAAAGGTCCCTTTAGGCACAAGTCTTAGAGATGAGGGGGGAGGAAGCATCATAAATCCAGATGGGCTGGGAGATATCCTCCAATGGATGACCAAGGTCTAGAATTCAGAATTAATAATGTGCACAACATTTCCTCGGTAGTATTGGATGATCAGCAAGTTGATGTGCTGAATAAAGGACTAAGTTTTGTGCCTGGGTATTTTGTTCTGGAGCATTATTTTGCAGAGGATGTGGTAAAATTTTGTCGCAATTTAAATTTAAAATGTTTTTTTCATGGTTCAGACAATGTTGCCTCTGAGTTTAGGGAATTTCGCTTCAGGTCCTCCAGGTTCAGGCCACCTATGCAACCCATTGTACAAACATTCCAAAATGTGGTCCTTAAAGATTTACATCTATATTTATATAAACAGGACAGGATCAAGGATAATTTAGATAAACATCAAAGAACATGTTTAGATAAGTTAATTAATAATAAGGAAATTGTTGTTCTCTGTGCGGACAAAGGGGGAGCTGTGGTGGTCCAGGATTTGGGGGACTATGAAGCTGAAGGTGATCATCAGTTATCTAACATCAATCATTATCAAGAAATGAAAGTGGATCCAACTATGCAATTTAAAAAGGATATTGACAATTTTTTGGATATGGCTAAAGATGAGGGCATCATTACTGATGAAGTATGTTATCATTTGAAGGTTGATTGTCCCAGCAGGCAGTACATTTATTTTCTGCCAAAAATCCACAAAGATCCCGTTAGACCGCCCGGCAGACCGATAGTATCAGGTAGAGGTTCCTTGACAGAACCTCTGTCTGAATTCCTCACTTTGTATTTACAACCACTTTTGGTTCACATACATTCAAGAATTCAGGATACTAGTCAGTTTCTTTCCATCATTTCTGAGACACAACTAGAATCTAATTGTTTTTTGTGCACCTTGGATGTCAACTCTTTGTATACCAGTATTCCCCATTGTGCAGGACTTTTGGCCCTGCAGTATTGGTTGGATAAGGCCAACATTTATAAGCCTGGTTTCAATACCCTTCTGGTTTGCATGACAGAACAGGTCCTGACTCATAATGTGTTTTATTTCAAGGAGAGATGCTTTTGGCAGATTCAGGGCACCGCTATGGGGCATCTTTTGCCCCCATTTATGCGGACTTATTTATGACGTATGTGGAAGATCAGGTGATTTATGATATTGGTCACAATATTTACATCAATGAAATGGACATATGGAGGAGATATCTTGATGACTGTTGGATGGTGTGGAGAGCTGATGTGGAATTCCTTATGGAATTTTTAGAATATTTGAATGGCAATATATGGGGTATTGAATTTAAGTTGACTTATTCTAGATCGGAAATAACATTTTTGGATGTTTTGGTAAAAAGAACAGATACCAACATTCTTGAGAGTGAGATATTTAGAAAATTTCCCCAATTCAATACCCTATTACATGCCACCAGTTTCCACCTCCAGCATGTCATCAAGAATATCCCTAAGTCTCAATTATTTTTTGTCAAAAGGATTTGTTCCAGTACTTCCACATACAACCATCACAGAAGGGATCTTATATCCAGGTTTAAGAGTAGGGGCTATCAAGTGCTGACATCACAAGGGCCAATCACTTTGCGAACCAGCAAGATAGAACTGAGTTATTATCTTATCGGGTTCGGGATTCTGTTAATTTAGATTTGCTCAGATTGGTAACAACTTATGGGAGAAATACTGTTGGTTTTATGAATGTTATTCATAAACATTGGCACTTGTTAAAATCGGATGAAGTATTAAATAATTATATTGGGGATCGGTGTTATTATTCATTTCGTAAAGGGCAGTCTTTGGGATCTTTTTTCAGTCACTATAAGAGGGTTTATAATAAGGATGTATGCTCAACTACTCAAACCAATTTATTTGGTGGTTCAATATTGGGTTGTTACCCATGTGGTCATTGTACCTATTGTCCTAGGGTATTAAAATGTGAGACCTTTTCTTCACATAATTGTCCACAAGTTTACAATGTTTTATGCTTTGCTAATTGTAGTACTTCTTGGGTAATTTATTTGGCCCAGTGCAATTGTCGAGCATTTTATGTTGGACAAACTTCGCGTCCTTTTAAGGTTAGGATAGGGGAACATCTTAGTGATATTTAGAACAAAAAGGGGTGTAGTTCTTTGTATAAACACATTTCTATACACCCTACGGGCATTTTTTGTTTCATGGTTATTGATCACATTAAGGTCAGGCATAAACAATCTCATATTTTACATGAAATGCTTACTAACAAAGAAAAAATGTGGATTATCAAATTGGGGGCTCTTTTTCCTCCGGATTTGAACGATCATTTTTGAAGCATCCAGATTTATATTGTGTTTTTTTACAAATTATTATATTTGTCAATATATAGCATTATATACTTATTTTATGTGGATAGTAAATTGTGCATTATTAATATATGCACTAGAGGGCGCTCCTTGCATTTAGTACGAACTTTCTTATAAATAAGAAGACAGCATGTTAGGGTTTTTTTCATTTGTTGCATCATGTTTGGTTGCTGAGGAAGGCTTTGCCGAAACCGGTACAACCATGTTGGTGTACGGTTACACTTTTTGCTGTTTTACTTTGCAATAAAAAAGTAATGCCTGTGTTACAGGAGTCGGGTGCTGGCCTCTTTTTTTCGATCTGAGAAGTAGGGAAACAGCTTACATGGAGCAACAGATAGGAGCTTAGTGTCAAAAGCCTTACCACATTCAACACCTCAATGTAGGAAATAAAAGTAAAAACAATGGCATTAGCACATTTACTATATCAATTCAGAAACCTTCCCATTCCATGGGAAAACCTCTTAATACAGGAAATACAGGACACCATTAACAATTTAGTCAAGAGTAGTAAATGAAGGCACATTGCCAAAGCCCAAGTCTATACGCTAGCCCTGTGTGGGGGTCTGGGAGTTGCCTTATTTGTACTAACATTGCTCGTCATTCAATGTAGCTCACCTAATAAGAATGGAAAATGAAGAGAAAGAACAGACAGTGGAAGAACATTTTTTGTAAGAAATACTAACATAAAGGTATTTCCAAGATCTTAGTGTCGGAAATGGAAGGGGAGTTTGCCCACTTTATTCATGTCTGCTAACCCTGCCCTTGCCTCCATTGCCAACCTTGCATATTACCTTAAAAAAACCCCTTTCCTCCCTAACAGTATCACAATTCAAATGAAACTCACGTAGTGTTACTGTCATTTGCCTTTTTTTAAAGTTAGAATCACTGATCATAAAAGTGAAACTTTTGTTCTTTTTCTACCAGACTTTGGGAAATTGAGTGTTTAGTTAGTATGTTCATGAGCCTGCAGTGAAAGATGAGATTGGCATCAATCTTTCTTGATGTCAAGACTTTCATATATATATATATATATATATATATATATATATATATATATATATATATATATACATGTGTGTGTGTGTGTGTGTGTGTGTATGTATGTGTTTGTGTGTGTATGTCTATGCTATATATACATATCTTCCTTTCTTTCATACATATAGACAGGATAAAGTGCACTTGTCAAGACAAGGGAACATGATTTTTGCAGCAGATATAGTGCAATATTTAACAAACACAAGATAGGATTCTTACCAAGACAAAAGTTTAACAGTTCACAGATAGCAACATTATCCATGCTGGTTGTTAATGCTAGGAGCATATTTCTTATTGGGAAATATTCTGAATTATTGTTTTTGAAACATGGTTAAAGAACACTGACTGGAAACCAGTTCTGCCAGGGTATCATTTTTTTGCTGTTAACAGAAATTCTAACAAAAAATCAGGTAGAAGTGTTATGATAGGGAATAAAGATTGTTATGAGACCTGCGATTATTACAAGTTTGATAATAACACAAATACTATAGATTGTGTAACTGTGACAGTAAAGACAATCCTGGGAGAGATTACAGTTGGAGTATATAGACCACCAAAGTCCAGTGCTGATGACCCACAGGCATTTGTACATTACTTGCATGAAACACAGGATGGAAAATAATAGCATCTGGTTATTTAGGTTTAACAAAAACAGACTGGAATAATATTGAGTCTGCAACATTATTAAAGAGATTATTTACAACATAGATTCAGGAGCAACAATTATTGCATAATGCATATTGCAAACAAACCTACCAGAGAATGGAACTTACTGGGCACAATGTTCCTAAAGAGGTGATTGTTACTTCATGTCATGTTTTACCACCTTTGATGTATAGTGATCATGCAATTGTAAAAATTAAATCTACTGCTAGATAATTCTGCCAAACTAAAATCTAAATCAATGCACAGAGGATAAATAATAGACTATATGGAAGCAAAACAGTTATGTAAAACTAACTGGAGTGATGCATTCAGTGGAAAGACTGCAACAGGAATGTGGCAAGTTTGAAAGGGAAATTGTTTGAATGCAAAAAAAAAAAAATGTTTCAAATCCAGATCTGGGCACACAAGATGTGGAGGATATATTTCCATAATAACTAGATATCTAATTAAGATGTGAAATAAAAATATAATGTAAATGAGGTCAAACTATAATTTTGAAAATGAACAGACAAATTAAGCCTAGTGTGAGCAAGATCTGGAAATATTTGAAAATGCTTCTATAACAATAGTGAGCAAAGTAAGAAGCTATTTTTATAGGTATAGAAAATGTTGTGGGAGTAAGGACATACAAATTCTTAAAGTGAGTGTAGATTCTAAAAATGTATTCTCAAATGCAAAAGGTTATAAATATATTTACAAAATATAATGCAAAACAATTTGGCCATGGAAAGGGAATGAAAAATTGTACTAGCAGCATCCAGATAAAATATTGAAATTTTATCCGCTGAAAATGGGCTCATACCCAGCCAGACATTCTCAGTAAACAAATGTCAAATAAATAAAAATTATTATACTGAATAAGAACTATGTAAACTGGATCGGAACAAAGGACATGGAGGTGAAGGAATTAGTATTAATGACCTGAAAATACATCATCATGAACTTACAGTACCATTATGTTTGTTATCCATTAGGCCATTAAATCATAGGGAGATTCTTCAATTTTGCAGGCATTTACTTGTTAAATCTTTCTTTAAGGAGAATAGGACAAGCCTAGAGTCATATAGACCTACAAGTTTTCTTGCTTGTTGGTATACCTCTTATCTGTACAGATTTTCACAGAATGTCCAGATTTTTGTCTCATATTTTTGGTGTCTTCCTCCTAAAATCTGTATCTTTCTGGCAAATACCTGAGTATTGAAGCAATTAAATAATGACAAACATTTGTGTTTAAGACTCCAAATCCTTCAGAAAATGTGTGCTAATGCAAAACCTGTTATTCTATCAACTAAGTTTGTAAGAGCAGTATTTAAAATCTGTTCACATTTACCCCCCACCCCCATCAGTTTAGGCTCTGTCCAGATTTTTTGCTGTAGGAGTTTGAGAGGTATTTTTGTTGTGTAAAAATAATAGAGGTTATTTTAGGTAAATTATTGTCAGAATTGGAAAGTTTGAGACTTAAATGTATATATTTCAAAATAGATCTATAACCACCTGTGATATGGTGTTCTGTACTGCTATAACAGCTATGAATGAAACATTGTGGTATGATGCAGTTTTATATAGTCTTAATGAATAAGCCTGTGATGGGGTTATACACAAAAGGATAACTGTGTAATCTTGATAATATAGATAGCTGCATGGCTTACAAATTGGACATGGGAAATATCATACAGCAGTTGTATAAAAGAAACAAAACTCCAAGCACTTCCATGGCTCGAAGGTAGCATATCTTTAATGTAACAAACAGGTTAGTGCTTTTCGAAACAACTTCCTTCTTCAGACCATGAAACAGAATGAAAACATATGTTTAAAATACTAAGAAACACCATTCACTAAAAGGAGGGATGACATCATTTCCTGAAATCATTGCTAACTGCTACATCCCATTTATAAAGCCAAAAATCTCCCAGCCAATCAATAAACTCTAAACAAACCAAACCTCCATAAAAGCAATGCCCTCTTAATGTCTAAGTGGGCAGCTCTTTAGAAATGGTTTCAGTGTTAATTTCTCATTAAGCCCAGGTTCTATAAAAGATTTAAGCAAAAGAATCCAATTTTGCTCCTCAGACTCCATTCTATTTCTTAAATCCCTATCTCTAGTGTTCTTATTGATTAATTCTAAAACAAAAAACCTAAAGGAGTGTTCCTCCCCCTTCCGTTTCACATGCCTTGCCAAAGCACTGGTATCTTTCCCCCTGAGAACATTGTTCGCATGTTCAAGTATTCTCTCTCTTAGGCTGCAGTTAGTCATTCCAATGTAAAAGGCACTGCATGCCCCACAGCATGCCATATAAATCAAATCTGTACTCCTACCATTTGCCATAAAATCATATTCCAGCTTGAAACCTGCCAGTTGATGATAATAAGATGTGCATGTAAAAATAAAATTACATGCGCTACATGTCCTACTCATAAAAGTGCGACTCTATTCAGAGTCTTGTCTATGAACTCTTTTCACATTTTTGTAGCATAATTGACTTTTGAGGGACAGATTATTCTTAAAACTAATTCTTGGGTTAGTATCAATTATCTTATTAATCTCAGGGTCCGCTAAAAGGATCGGCCAGTACTTTCTCATCACTTCACATACCAAGTTGATATCATTAGAATAAGTAAAAAATAGTCTATTCCTGGTATTAACTGAAGTGGTTTCATTGCTCTCAGCAAGACTATTATTGCTTCTATGTGAAAAATAAGGTTTCCCCTTCGTATCTGTAGTGTTCAGCATCTCTTTAATGCAGGTATCTATATCAACCATTCTATAACCCCTCTTAATGAAATCCTCCCTCAGATTAGAAAAGGCTTGATTCATCTCAGCATCCATACTATATAATGTCATGAGCCTCAAAAACTGTCCCTTGAGGACATTCTTTGTAATATGCTCTGGATGCATGCTAGACTTATGTAAGAGTGTATTCTTCGTACAATCCTCTTTATATAAACTAGTATTAAGTTGTTTCAATTCATTTCTCTTGACTGTAACATCAAGAAAATCAATACACTCAGCTGACTGGTAACTGAATTTAAGGAGAGTAGTAGTACTGTGTAAGAACTCACAAAGTCTACAAGACACTCTCCCGTGTCACCCCAGATGATAAAAATATCATCCACAAAGCATCTGTAGAAATATATTGACTAAAAAAAAATGTTGTTTACAAATGCTTTCTCGTGTTCCCATAGTGTCTAAACTAAATTTGCATACGTGATAGCGCATGCAGTGCCCATAGCTACACCCATTCTCTGAATATAGTATTTTTTCCTCAAATATAAAAGCATCATTCTCTAATACGAGCTCTAAGAGACTACAAATCAGCTCAACTTTATTAGCACTAAAATCTGTTTTCGTGCTCAAGAAAGCCCAAATACTTTCTGCACCAAACTCATTGGGGATGACTGTAAATAACAATGCTATGTCTAAAGTAACAAATAAAAAAAAATCAATATTATCACAAGTTGTCCCTGTCCATTCATACAGACCTTCTAGAAAACTTTTTGTATTGTTTCAAAACAGTAGCTACATTGAACAAAGCAGGTCTTAAAGTCTTTTCAATATAATTCAAAAGGGGCTCAGTTGCCCACCCTTTACTTGACAAAATAGGTCTCATAGGTGGTTGATTCTGGTCCTTATGGATCTTCAAAGTCCATACAAAATCATACAGCAATTGCACAGGGATAATTCTAGGTTACAGTTAGAGTTTTTCACAGGGCTCTGTCCAATGCCCATACGTGTTGATGTTGTATCTTTTTGATGTAACTTTTTCATCTGGGGTGTTCTGTAGTCTGAATGCAGATGACTTGAAAATGGCTAAACTGATTGCATGTGTTACAGATAGGGTATGTCTACAAAGGAACTTGACTAAATTCATGATTTAGGCATGGGGGAGTAATATGCTGAAGAAATGCATAAACATTTAAGCATGTGTGATCTGAGAGGCATAGAGTGACGGGGTAATATTTAATATAGCATATAATGATTGAAACTGTGGCTGCATCTAAGGACCTGGGGATATGAATTGATCAAGCTTTAATTTTTTTTTCTGAGCATATAAACCAATTGGTTAATGATAGCTATAAAACCATAGGCTGTTTAAAATATATATAAAGTATAGGAAATTAGAAGTGATGAAACTGTTGTGTGAAAGTTACAGTAGATCCAAACAAGAGTATAAAATTGAGAATATCCTTTTAATGAGTTAATTAAAATGAGTAACGAAATTAAATCTAAAAGACATTCACACTTTCAACTTCCATCAATTAGTAACACTGGAAAAGAAAACAGTAGATTTGGTTCAGATTTTTTTAGAATGTTTCCTATCACATTTTCGGTTGACAGTAGTGAACTTTGGGAAGTTATGGTTAATAACTGGAAGATAGTTTGTGGAAATATTGATTTATGTAAAGTTATAGGTTTCAGGCTCTGCTTTACATATTTTATTTTATTATTTATTTTACATTTGTTAACCGGGAAAGTCAGACTGGATACATATCTATTTTCAGAGGAAGCCTGGGGAGAAAAGCTCCACATTATGAAAAAGTTAGTAACAATAAAAATGTAGGTTACAAGATATATAAAATTTAACAATAAATCTATTTACAAACGTTTAGTACCATTTAAAAAAATGCTGGTTACAAAGATCTCCAGAAAGTTAACAATAGGTCAAAAAAAAGTCATATAAAGGATACATATAGATAGGAAATAAAAAAACATTGTTGCTGAAGCAGTAAATATACAGGGAAAACAATCTTTTAAGAGAGGTGTGTCTATAAGATAAGCATTTTCAGTTAGAATGTAAGGAAGATGAAATAGAGAAGGTAGTTTAGGTTGGAAGGATTTTAATTAGTGTGGGCAGAAATAGTAAGTTATAGAGGGAGGAAAGTGTAATCACATTTGTG
This sequence comes from Protopterus annectens, assembly GCF_019279795.1. NCBI lineage: Eukaryota > Metazoa > Chordata > Ceratodontiformes > Protopteridae > Protopterus > Protopterus annectens. Next base: position 47,278,264 of record NC_056751.1, on the reverse strand, counting down.
AGCTAAGTTTGGTTTAATAGTTTCTTGGTGTGTTTTTGGGTATAAGAAATACAGTATTAAATCACTGTTGAAAAGAAATGAGGCATAAATCACTATAATAAGGTAGTCTGTTCTGGCAAATGGAAGGCAGCTTTCCATGCCACTTCTGTAATCAATGTACATACGTTAAGTCAGAAAATATTTTATTTTTTTAAACATTTGAATAACATTTTCACCATTAAGGGTAGGTATAATTGAGACAGTATAAATAGAGTTTATTTAACTAATTATTTCAGTTGTGTTCATTTTCATATAGGAAAATCGACCAGAGAATTAGGGAAGCATATATATGAACATAACCTGGCTATAAAACCTAAGTAAAGAAAACATACCTTATATAAGCATTCACTAAATTGTATTGATTTCAAAAATTGTGTTTTTAAACTAATAAACCAAGTGCATTTATATATAAGAGGAGGGGATTTTAACAGTTTGTTAGAGGTTAAGGAGGTGAAATGAAGATTATTTCTTTCAGCAGATAAGCCTCCAGGCTTAAATGATTTTATTAATATTAAATGTGCTTTTAAAAATAGAGGATGCTTTTAATATAGCTGAATAATAATCATTTAGTTTAATAATGTTATGTTTCATGATGAATTTATAGTAAAAAAATATATCAAATAATTTTATGTGTGTATGTGTTTAGTTGATGTCAGGTGATTGGAGTGATGTGTATTATGCTTATCTAAGACACAGATGTTAAGTAATGTTTGTTTATTTGTTCTGAAGAAGTTCCTGCACAATTTGTAGAATGAAAGTGCTTAACTGTATTAAAGCATTGTCTTCATTCTTGACTGCTTTGGTGGCTTTTAGAGTATGAAATAGTAATATGAAAACCTTATAAGAAAACTAGCATTATACCAAAGTTATCAATGGATGTAAAGGTTTTAAGTTATTAAGAAAGATTAAAATATCTGAACTTGTACAGTGTCTCATAGAGAGGAGACCTTATTCAGGTGTATAAGGCATGTACAGACAACTACATCTGGGAATGGTTATCAAAGAGTAGTAGAAAATCATCAGACAAACTGCACTGGAAAAGTATATAGGAAAGAGAAATGTACTAAATGGATCTCTGAGAGAGTAGCTGAGGCATGGACTAGACTACCAAATTACATTATAGGAAGCACTAGTTTAGATGTTCTTAAGAACAACCTGGACACTTTTTATGGAAGTGACTGTTTCAGTATATTGGACGTCTAGAAGGGCATTATTACCAGTGTCTGAAATATTTGTATTTAGGTAACTATGTATGTATGTATGTACCTTTCTTTTTTTTTTTCTTTTGACTGCTTCTTTAGTCTACCACAAGCACATGTGTTAGTATTTAATCCTGGGCCTCAAAACATAAAATATTCCTGGTATGGTGTTCTTCTTTATAGCCAGAAACAGCAAAAGATTGCATATGCACCTATAAGACTGACTACTGAAAATGCCTGTTTGAAAGACAGCTGTCAAACTGTTACTTCACTCTAAGTCTCACACACACACACACACATAGATATAGGTATGTGTGTGTGTGTTTGTGCGTGTGTGTATTTATATATATATATACACACACACACACACACACACACACATATATATATATATATATATATATATATATATATATATGGTTTCACTTTACAATCCCGAAATACTGAAATAACGAAATTCAATATCTTGAGACTGTAAAGCTGAAAACTTAAAAACACTAAACCCCAAAAGCGCAAAATTCAAAATCTCGACTGCCCACATATACACGCCACACACAAACAAAACAAAGAAGCACACATACACCTTCATACATACACTACAAACCAAGACAACACACAAAAACAAAACAAAACAAACATACGCCCTGTGCCCCCCACACCCCCGCTACTTATATATACTAACTCTGAGGTTGCACTAAAAACACAAACACACAAAAACCACCACTACACATTCTACACTCCCCTTGCACAAACACACGTCACATACGTACAAATACCACCACTCTCAACACTTAGACACTCACAATCTTACCTACCTACCCTAACCCACACCTCAAAACTCCAAACACACTCACACACACTAAATTCCCTACCTAAAACCCCTACTAAAACTTCACTTACCTGAATCTCCAGCTACATCCACATATCAGACCACACATTACAAACAAAGGGAATCCCATGTGACGTACGCACCTCCACAACTCCGGATTCGACATTTCCGCATTCGGCATTCTGCACTTTTGCACAAGTGCAGTTTAGACACTTTGGTCTCGAGCTACTAAAGTTCGATATTTCTGTAGTTGGAGATTGTAAAGTGAAACCATATATATATCCTAGCTCTCTCAACGTCTTGGACCAAGAAATCCAGACAGACTCATAAATAATGGGGGGGGGGGGGTCAAAGGCCCTGAAAATAGTGGCAATTTTTAAATATTGCTCTTACAAACTTAGAAAGTTGATAGAATAACATGTTTTACATTAGAATGGATTTTCTGAAGGGTAGGAAGTCTGAACCTCAAATGTCTGTCATTATTTTCTGAACTCCATTTCTCAATGACGTGCCAATGATTTGCCAGAAAAAACACAATTTTATGAGTTACAGACTAAAAATATGTGGGAAAATTCTAGATAATCTGTGAAAATCTGTGCAGTTGAGAGGTATGATAGATATAGATAGGTATCTATATCTATGTGTGTATATATATATATATATATATATATATATATATATATATATATATATATATGTGTGTGTGTGTGTGTGTGTGTATATATATATATATATATAGTATATATATATATATAGTATATATATATATATATATATATATAGTATATATATATATATGATTTCTTACGATAACTGATCTTGTTATTCATACATCTGCTTTTATGCTGAGTACCCCATACAGCTATACCTTCTCTAATGGATAGGCCCACTTTGTCCATTGTACGTCAGCCTGAACTTGAAAAGTGACTGAGGCAGAAGATGGATTGCATTTGACAATGAGTGAGCCTGATGAAGTCACAAGTAGACAGGGTGAACATTATTTTGATTACCAGTCAGATAGATAACATAAGAAGGTAAAGTTCTTGTACTGTGAGATCTCTTCAGCACCGAATTGACCAGCTCTGCTTTTTGATATTGTGGACATGTTGTGCATTCCATCATGTCTTACAGCTCATAGAGCTTTTTCATCTTCCAAAAGCAAAGTCACTATTCAGTGCTTTGTTGATGATGTTGCCCAATTCAGGCTAGAAGCTCACTGGCTGCTTCCTGTGCATTCTGTAATGTTTTTGTATGAGAACGTCCAAAGTGGTACTGGGCAGTTCCTGGTTATAGTTGTCTCTCTACGGTTATGAACTTGGTTTTATCCCTGCTCCTCACCTGCTTTGGAATGTATATAGGATGGTGTAGTCTTATGGAGTCTTGCTTGATTGGTCCCAGGCTTATGATGTCCAGTTTCTGTTGCTATCATTAGATGTGGGTGTCTTTCCCCTTGTTCTGAATTACTGCTGCATACATCTTTAAGAAACTAGCTTTGGAGATACGTGAGTTGTTAAATTCATATTCCATCTCCAACCTTCCATGTGTTCAGAAGATTACAAATAAAGTTGTTTACATGCAGATATGTCAGTACCTTTTTTGAAAAACATGCATGCATTGGCTTGGTGGGAGAAAAAGTATGTGTGAGCTTCATAGATTCATAGATGATTATTAGGCTAACAGCCCTAAGAGGGTTTTTTAAACTTGGCCATGTTTTCCCATTTGTAAATGACAGGATAAATTTGCCTAGGGTCATCTAATTTGCTTTAGGTAGCAGAGTATTTACGTTTCTTTTGTCCAGCAGTAGTCGGGGATGAACTCTGTTCTTTGCTTTACATTGATAGGAAACCTATTTCAGATCCCACCAAAATGTTCTATTTTTTTGTTTGTTTTTGTTACAAATTAGTTTTAGGTCATTCAGTTGGGTATTTTTAATGCTGTTAGACATGCAGATGTGCAGCAAGTCAGCAAGTTCATCAATACAGGGTCAGATGACACTTTATAAGCCTGGCACATATCTCATCTCATAGGTTCATAGGTTGGTACTAGGCTATCGGCCCTAGGGCCTATGCAAGCCTAGCCATAACAATTCTCTGGCTGTTTCTTCCCAGAATATTTACTTTCTTGGTCCCCTGTCTGACGTGATCCCCGGGGTGAATTTCCTATCTCCCATCCAATCATTAAAGTTCCTTTTGAACAGGGACAAAGAGGCGCTCAGCTTGACATGTATGGGCAGTCTATTCCAGGGTATGGGGAGTCTGTGGGTCAGGAACCTATCCCTCCAGCATATTTTGTTCATTGTGATGACCAGGTTTAGATCCCTGGAGCATGTGGATCTGATGGATTGGGATTTCTTTAAGTGTAGCATGTCTAACAGCTGTGGGTTTGACATGGCCTTGTATGTTAAGCAGAGATCACCTATGAGTAGGCGATATTTGCAGAGTATAGCTGGACTTTTTTAGAGGGTCAGCATAGGGCATCTGCTTTAGGCCTGTGATTCTTTTAGTGAGGTATTTCTGTAGCCTTTCCAGTTGTTGCAGATGTCTTGTGAGGTACATACCAAACGGGGTGTTGTACTCTATAATGGGTCTAATGAGGGATGAGTACAGTGGGACAGTGACCTCCTTTTTTCTGGATGAAAATCCCTTAGTGATGAGGTGTGCCACATAGGATTTCCTGACTTTTGTGGCAATGTGGTTTTCAAAGGTGAGACCAATGTCCACCTGTGTCCCTAAGTCCCTTATCACAATTTCGGTGTTTAGTGTACTGCCACTAATGTGGTAATTCATGGGTACATGATTTTTCCCAAAGGGGATAAATATACATTTCTTGGCATTGAGCTTGAGCCCATGGCTCTGGCACCAAGCATCTGTTTCTGTAAGGCTCTTTTGTAGATATCCACATCATTTGGGGATTCAATAATGGCTCCCAGTTTGTAGTCTTCTGAACTTTGTTAGCCAGAGTCCCTTAGTGCTGGCCTGTACTTCAGAGAAGTAGATGCCAAACAAGAGCATTCCCAGGACTGAACCCTGAGGTACTCCACTTGTCACTTATCTGGAGCTGGATTTTGAGTTGACTACTTTTACAGTGTGGTTCAGTCAGTAAGCTGGCAACCCATCAAGTGACGTAGGGATTAATGCCCAGCTTAGTAAGTATGTCTATGATTCCAGAGTGGGGGATGCTGTCGAAGGCATAGGCGAGGTCCAGATAGTCTGTGTGGACCACCTTACCCTCATCCACAGCTTTGGAGGCTGATTCGAAGAAGTCAGTCAGGTTGAGGAGACAAGATCAGCCCTTTACGAAACCAAACTGGGTGGGGTCCCATGTTTGAAGGTTGCCAATGTCTTTGTTTATAAGTTCCATGATAATGTGTTCCATGGCTTTGCAGATCAGGCTTGTCAGACTGATGGGACGATAGTTCCTGGGATCCAAGGTGGATCTCCCCTTGTGGAATTTAATTATTGTAGCTGTGCGCCACTCATTGGGCACGTAGCCTGAGGTGAGGCTATGATTAAACATGATACTTAGGTGAGGTGCCAGTTAATTTTGTAGTTCATGTAGTACACAGCCCAGGATGTCGTCTGGTCCCGTGAATGCTGTATTCTTAGCTTTGGAGAGTGCGTTTTTTACCTGTGTGGCCGTGATTACTGGAATTTGGCAATATTTTGGTATTGAGACAGGCCCTTTAGGGGGTGAGAGGGGGGGTAAAGTTGGCACTGAATCGATCTGCCCGGATATTGGCAATATCCTTGGGATCAGTATATTTAATGCCACTCTGTTGTAGCTCAGAGCAGATCTGAGCATTGCCATTTAGATTCTTGACGTAAGTATAGAATGTCTTGTGGTTGTCCTTGGAATCTTTGACAATTTTATTTTCATAACTAGCTTTGGAGGATTTTATGAGGGATCTCAGCTTCTTACTGAGGCTGGTAAGGGAGTTTTTTTGCATCCTGGGATTTTCCTTTTTTCTGCAACAGTTCCTTCCTTCTGTTGTATAGTTTGTTTATGGCAGGGGACCACCAGATTGGCTTCCTTATTTTGGAGGAGAGCGTCTTGGTTCTATTTAGAATGGCATGATTCATACACGAGTGGATGTGCTCATACAGTGCCTTAGTGTAAGATTCAGCAGTTGAACTTTCAGTTCCCATCTGCATGGGTGTCATGAAGTTTGTCAATTCTGACTTGAGTAGCTTGAAGTTGGCTTTGGAGACGTTTTTTATGGAGGTTTCCCTACTGGGGGGGTGGGGGTGGAATTTAGACATCAAGGGTGATTAGCTTATGGTCAGACCTGACCAACGAGGGAGTGACCACTGGTGTCATCAATCTCCCATGTTGGTAATGACCAGGTCTAGGATATTTTAGCCTCTGGTGGGACTATGGATTAGTTGATCTAGGGCATTGGAATTATGAATTCCAAGAACCGTTGGGCAAAGGTGTTGGTACCAGAGTTGTTTTCCCAATTAATGGTAGGGTAGTTGAAATCACCGAGTATTAGGGTGTTTGGTTGCATCTTAATATTTTCAGTATGTTTAGAAAGGTGTAGTGAGAATCTTGAGGCATGGTGGAGGATCTGTAGCAAGCTACAATTTGGACTGCAGTCTTACCTAGTGTTAGTTGCACACGTAGAATTTTAGATGCATTGTGTTGTGCAACTAGCCTAGAGGTATGAATGTCCTTGGTGAATATGGACACTTTTCCGTCTTTAGTGTTTCGGTCCTGGTTTGGTGGCCGAAAAGTGTGGTAAGAGTTGTAGTCTGGTATTGCAGGGATGCTCTCTGGAGCCTTGAACTGGGTCTCAGTTACTGCACAGGTATCGATGTTGCCTAGAGAGAGTGCGTTTTGAGGTTTAGACTTCTAGCATTGAGTAGCATTACCTTCAGATTTTGCATGCTTATATCTTTTACGGTGGTGGTTTTGCCCTTTGAGCCTTGCCTAAAAAAGGCACTATAGGGGTGGCAAGAGCCTTATCCAGTAACCTGAGTCCCAGGGGCGACAGGTGCAGACCATCTCTGTCAAAGCATCGTGGTTTGTTGATTAAGTCATCTCAGGCAGACAGATACTAGATCCCCTTTGAATGACACCAGAAACTTAGCCAATTGTTGAAGTCAGTCATTTTGTCCTTATATTGTGGTATCATTCTCGGTGAAGGCAGGATGCTACTCAGGGCTAGGGTCATACTTGCCTGGGCCACATGATCTGAGAGCTCTTCCATGTCTCTTTTCATGTAGCCCAGGGAGGTGCGTCTCAAGTAATTCACTCCAACATGGACAACAACAGAGTCGTATTTGTACTTGATGTGGAGTGACTTGCGTGCATGCGTTATGTGGTGGATCCTGGCACCTGACAGACAGCTGACAGTAATTTTCTCCTTGTTCGGCCTGTAAGTGGGACATCAGTGTGCCTGACTATAGATTCACCTATGACTAAAGTTTTGGGTACGTTATCTTGCCTTAGGGGCTGTTGTTTGGTGGCACACTGGTGTTTTGAGCTGTGTGTCACTTTGATTGTGATTGGTGTTTGTTTGCGTTTCAGCTTCGGAGGTCCTTGTTGCTTGGGCAGGTTAATGTTAAGGGCCTCTACATAAGTGGGTTTAGTGTTACTATGTGTGGATGTTGGTGGCGTGAGTTTTGAAGGGCTATGTGTTGCTTGAGGTGTAGTGCAGGTGTTAACCTTCTCCTCCTAACTGTCTAGCACAATCTTGGCTGGAGAGAGCTTTGCTTCCAGTTTAGCTATGTAAGTGCATCTCTCGCAGGTTGTAGTGTTGGGTGGGTTGTCTGTGTACATGAGGCAATTGCTGCATTGTCCCAATATGCCCAGATTCACCAGGTGGACAGGAGAAATCACCGGAAGTTGACCCATGGACATGCCTCGTTCAGTGTTTCATTTGTAAACTACAAGAGCTGTTTTCCTTTACCTTAGCAAGGTACTTTGCAATTATAGGCTGTTTAGTGCCTACAATTAATTTCTCCTTATTAACAAGGAGAGTTGAGTGCTTGTATCAGTTTAAGGCTTCCTAGTGCTTTTCAGCAGGTTTTAGAGCAAGTGCTAGTCACAGGGATTCAGATTTTAGTGCTACTATTGAGAATCCAGCTAGTTCTAAAGGAAAATTTGAAGAGCAGACTTTCTATCACCGGGAATAGTTTAAAGTACTAGACTAATAAGCTAATAAAAGTGTAGGAGAGAAGAGAACTAGCAGATCTAAGGGAAAAAAATTGAAGAGCATCGCTGAGAAGTTTACAGAAAAGTCCTGGATACAGCAAATCTGTATCTGGGCTGCACTAGTTCCAGGAAAGGTAGGAAACAGTTATTTTTTTTTAAGTAGTAAGTGAAGGGGCAGAAGATAATAAGATAATTCAATATGCAGAAGCTAAAGGGGTGGACCTTTGCTAAGTTCTCACTATTAACAGTAGAATGAGCTGATATAATGTGACTGGGGGGGGGGGGGGTGTCCAGTATCGACTTTATACTAGAGGCTGGCAACTCAAAGCCACCAAGACAAAAAATACCACAACAAGAACAGGAAGGGTGGGTGGAAAAAACAGTTGTACAGATTACAGAGATATTAAATCAAAAGTGCAGACGTTAAATGAGAATAAACTCTTATCTTTTCTCAATATCACAGCTGGCAGTAGGTCAGTCTCTGCAGCAGCCTGAGCAACAGGTATATCTGATTTAAAACAATGGCTATTTAAGGCACAGGACAAAAACCAGACCAATTATCCAAACAATGCCAGATGCAGGATATTGAGAAAAGAAAAGAGTATATTCTCATTTATTGTCTGCACTTTTGATTTAATATCTCTGTAATCTGTACAATTGTTTTTACTCTCCTTCTTGTTCTGTGATATAGCTGAATATCTCAGTAGTCTGTAGGAGACAGACTATAAAAATAAGGCCTTGAAGTGGTCTTGTTGCATATGCATGAACACGTACATACCAGAGGGAGCCCTGTACTCAATGATTGGCCTAAAGATGGATGAGGACAGCAGGAGAGTGACATTCCTGGATCAGGATGCCTTACCCTTGATTATAAATTGCACAATGTAGAATGATTTCCATAAAACAGTAGACTCATAGGTTCACAGGTTCATAGGCAAGTACTAGGCTATCAGCCCTAGGGCCTATACAAGCTTAGCCAAAAAGGTACCCTGGCTTTCGCCACCCAAGAAAATTATTTTCCTGTGCCACTGTCGAGTAAAGCCACAGAGGTGATCCCAGGGGTGAATTTCCTATTCCCCATCCAATCATCAAGATTTTTCTTGAAGAGTCCTAATGACTAGCTTTGTTTGATATAGATAGGTAGTTTGTTCCAGAGTATGGGAAGTCTCTGGGACAGGAATCTATCCCTCCAGCATGTTCTGTTTATTGTGGTGACAAGGTTTAGGTCCCTAGAGCATGTAGCTCACAGGGATTGGGATTTCTTTAAGTGGAGGATGTCCAACAGCTCTGGGTTTGACATAGCTTTGTATGTTAGGCAGAGATCACCTCTGAGTAGGCAATATGCGACAGAGTAAAGAAAGTTTTTTGAGACGGTCTGCGTAGGGCATCTGTTTGAGGCCGGTAATCCTCTTTGCTAGGTATTTCTGCAGCCTTTCCAGTTGTTGTAGATGTCTTGTGAGTTACATACCAAAAGGGGCATTGTACTCTATAATGGGTCTAATGAGTGACGAGCAGAGGGGAACAATGACCACTTTTTTCCTGGATGAGAAACCTTTAGTGATGAGGTGTGCCATGTTGAAGGATTTCCTGACTACTGTGGTGATGTGATTATCAAAGGAGAGACTACTGTCCACCTGTGTCCCAAGGTCACTTATCACACTTTTGGTGTTAAGTAGACTACCACCTATGTGGCAGCTCATGGGTACAGAGTTTTTACCAAAGGGGATGACAATGCACTTTTTGGCATTGAGCTTGAGGCCATGGCTTTGACACCATGCATCTGTCTCAATGAGGTCCTTTTGTAGGATGTCCACATCGTTAGGAGTTTCATTTATGGCTCCTAGTTTGCAGTCATCTGCAAACTTCATTAGCCAAAGGCCTTCTGTGTTAGCCTGTACTTCAGAAAAGTAGATACCAAACAGGAGAGGACCCAGGACTGAACCCTGTGGTACTCCACTTGTCACTTTTCTGCAGTCAGATTTGGAGTCTGCTACTTTCCTACTTTCACAGTGTGGGTTCTGTCAGTGAGCCATTTGGCAACCCATCTTGTGACATAGGGATTTATACCTAGTTTAGTGAGTTTATCTAAAATTCCAGAGTGGGGGATGGTGTCAAAAGCCTTGGCGAGATCTAGATAGGCTGTGTGATCCACCTTACCCTCGTCTACGGCTTTGGTGGCTGCTTCAAAGAAGTCAATCAGGTATAGGAGACATGAGCTGCCTTTTACAAACCCGAACTGAGTGGGGTCCAGAGTTTGGAGATTACCAATGTCTTTGTTTATAATTTCCATGATGATACATTCCATGGCCTTGCAGACCAGGCCCATTAGGCTAATGGGGTGGTAGTTCCCAGGGTCCTTGGTGGCTCCTCATTTGTGGAGTGGGATAACCATCGCTGTGCGCCATTCAGTGGGCACAAAGCCTGAGGTGAAGCTATGATTGAACATGGTGCTTAGGTGGGGTGCCAGTTCATTCTGTAGTCATGTAGAATGCAGCCTGGGATGTTGTCAGGTCCCATGGATGCTGTGTTCTTGGCTTTGGAGAATGTAGTTTTTACCTGTGCAGCCATGATTACAGGAACCTTGCATTCTTCCAGTATAGAGATGGGCCCTTTAGAGGGTGGGGTGGGGTGTGGGGGGGGGGTAAAGTTAGCGCTGAACCTATCTGCCAGGGCACTGGCAATATCAGTTGATTATGTATATTTAGTGCCATTGTGCTGTAACTCAGAGCAGATCTGAGTGTTGCCATTGAGATTCTTGACATAGCTATAGAATGCTTTATGGTTGTCTTTAGAATCAGTGGCAATTTTGTTTTCATAACTAGCTTTGGAGGATTTTATGAGGGATCTCAGCTTCTTACTGAGGCTGACCAGGGAGTTTTTCCAGTCATGGGATTTTATTCTTTTTTTTGCAAGTGTTTCTTTCTTCTGTTGTAGAGTCTGTTTATGGCAGGGGACCACCAGATTGGCTTGCTTTTTTGAAGGATAGCATCTTGGTTCTGTTAGGGATAGCACTATCCATTTACTCATGTAAGTGCTTATAAAGTGCATTTGTGTAGGATTCAGCAGTCGTACCTCTATTGTTCATCTGCTTTGGTGTCATGAAGTTTGCCACTTCTGTCTTAAGAAGCGTGAAGTTGGCTTTGAACAATTTTTTTACAGTGGTTTCCCTAATGGGGGGTGGGGGCAGGATGTGGACGTCTAGGCTGATTAGCTTGTGGTCAGATCTGACCAACGACGAATTGACCTCTGGCGTGGAACACTGGTCGCCCATGTTGGTAATGACCAGGTCTAGGATATTGCTGCCCCTGGTGGGGGTGTGGATAAGTTGATCCAAGGCACTGGAATTTATGAATTCCAGAAAACTTTGAGCAAAAGAGTTGGTACATGAGTAGTTTTCCCAGTTAATGGTGGGGTAATTGAAATCTCCCATTATTAGGATGTTGTGTTGTACCCTAATATTTTCCAGTGTATCAAGAAATGAGAAGTGGGAATCCTGGGGCATGGTGGGGGATCTGTAGCAAGTTACAATTTGGATTGCGGTCTTGCCCAGAGTTAGTTGCACTTGGATAATCTTGGATGCATTATGCTGAGCAACTAGCCTGGAGGTGTGGATATCCTTAATGAATATGGACATGCCTCCACCTTTAGTGTTTCGGTCCAGGTTAGGTGGCTGAAAGGTGTGTTATGAATTATAGCCTGGTAATGCAGGGGTGCTCTCTGGAGCCTTGAACCAGGTCTCTGTCACTGCACAGATGTCGATGTTCTCCATTTTAAGGAGTGCCTCAAGTGAATGCATTTTGAGGTTTAGACTTCTACCATTGAGTAGCATTACCCTCAGATTTTGCTTGCTTGTACTTGTTACGGTGGTGAATTTGTCATTTGAACCTTGCCTAAAAAAGGCACTATAGGGGTGGCAAGCACTTAGCCAGTATCCGGAATCCCAAGGGCAACAGGTGCAGGCCATCTCTGGCAAAGCATCATGGTCTGTCGATCATGTCATCCCAGGCAGAGAGATACTGGATCCGCAATTGTTGAAGTCAATCATTTTGTCCGTGTACTGTGGTATCATTCTGTGTGATGGCGGGATGCTACTCAGGGCTAGGGTCATACCTGCCTGGGCTACAAGATCGGAGAGCTCCTCCATGTCTCTTTTCATGTAGTCCAGAAAGTTACATCTCAGGTCATTCACACCAACATGGACAATGACAGAGTTATATTTGTACTTGTTGTGGAGTGACCTGAGTGCATGCATTATGTGGCGGATCCTGGCACCCGACAGGCAGCTGACAGTAACTTTCTCCTTGTTTAGCCTGGTGAGTGGAATATCAATGTGCCTGACTGTAGAGCCACCTATGACTAGAGTGTTGGGTACGTTGTTATGCCTTATGGGCTGTGGTTAAGTGGCACACTGAGTTTGTTGGCTATGTGTCATTTGCGTTGTGTTGGGGGGTGGAGGTTGCATGCATTTCTGATTTGGAGGTCTCTGTTTCTTGAGCAGATTTTTATTGAGAGCCTCCACAAATGTAGGTGCGTGTTTTGTGTTGCTATGTGTGTTTTGGTGGTGTAGGTTTTGAGAGACTATGTGACGAGTGTGGTGTGGTGCAAGTGTTTACCTTCTCCTCTTGACTGTCTAGTCCAGTCTTGGGTGAAGAGAGCTTTGCTTCCAGTTTGGCTATATAAGTGCATCTCTCACAGGTTGTAGTGTTGGGTGGTAGGAGGAGAGGGTTGTCTGTAATCATGAGGCAATTGCTGCATTACCTCAAGATGCGCAGATTCATCAGGTAGACAAGAGAAAACACTGGGAGCTGACCCTTAGACATGCCTGGATAGGTGCTTATTTATTAAGTACTAAAAACTGTTTTCCTCTAGACAAGTGAGGAAAGTTGAGTGCTGTAAAAATTTGTAGCTTATTTAGTGCTTACAACAAGTTCTGAACAAGTGCAGAGTGCAAAGAAACAGATTTGAGTGCTAAAACTAAATAACTGGCTAGTTCTAAGGGAAAATTTGAAGAGCAGACTTTATGGCACCAGGAATAGTTTAATCCTAGCTACACGGCGATGCATAAAGTTTATTTATTTTTAAATATAACAGTAGCAAATGAGAAAACTGATTTAAACAAATTAACCAATAAAAAGCTAAAAACTGAGCCCCGTTCCAGCAGTGTTCGATCATACAAGTTCTAACTGCACACTCCTGCCACTAGGGTGCAGGGGAACCTTCTTCAAGAAAAGATGGCCTGGATTAGTGCTCAAATTATACAAACAAAGCTAGATTCAGCAGGTCTAAATTTAGTCTATGCTACATCAAACAAGGCATACCAATTTCAGAAACAGTTCAAATAAGCAGGCACAATAAGCCTTTAACCAGAAACTCCCAGCTCAGAAGGGCAGAATCTACCCTCTCCTCCCACAAGAGTGCAGACCACACCTTCTTAATGTAAAATAACTGGCCCAAAGTTCAAGTGCTTAAACTAGAACTAATACACTCTTAGAATAACAGACACTAAGCCTTCAGTCAGCAACTCCCAACTTAGAAGGATGTAAGCTACCTGTCCTGCCACAACACTGCAGACCACAAACCTTCTTAATGTAAAACAACTGGTCTGAAGCTCAAGTGCTTCAACCAAAGGCTTAGAATGTTTGCGTCTTTCGGCTTTTCCCGGTTAGGGGTCACCACAGCGGAACTCCGGTCTGCTAATGATTGGTAGTGGATTTTTACGTACCGGGTTACCAGCCCTGACGCACAACCTTCAATGAAGGCATGCCCCATTCACGTATGCCTCCACACAGAAGACGATCTAGCTGAGAATCGAACGGTACAACGTCTTGCTATGAGGCAACAACGCTACCACAGCACCACCACTGCTTAGAATAACAGTTACAATTTAATCAGGCTACTAACAAGCAGTAATAAATGCAGCAGAATAAATGGAATAAAGTAGGAAGAAACACAAATAAAAGCAGATAAATAAAGTGCACTTTTTATATGACAATAGAAAATGAGCAAACTGATTTAAACGAATTACCCAGTTAACCAGTAAAAAAGCTCAAAACTGAGACCTGTTCTAGCAGTCTTCAATCAGACAAGGTCTAACTGCACACCCCTGCCACTAGGGAGCAGGGGAACCTTCTCCAAAAAAAAGATGGCCTGGATTAGTGCTCAAGTTATACAAACAAAGCTAGATTCAGCATGCCTGAATCTTATGCTACAGCAAACAGGGTGCACCAGTTTCAGAAAGAAACAGTTCAAATAAGCAGGCACAATAAGCCTTTAACCAGAAACTCCCAGCTCAGAAGGGCAGAATCTAACCTCTCCTCCCACAAGATTGCAGACCACAAACTTTCTTAATGTAAAATATCTGGCCTGAAGCCCAAGTGCTTAAACCAGAACTAATACACTTTTAGAATAACATACAGTGAGCCTTCAATCAGCAATTCCCAGTTTAGAAGGATGTAAGCTACCTGTCCTGCCATAACAGTGCAGACCACAAACCTTCTTAATGTAAAACAACTGGTCTGAAGGCCAAGTGCTTAAACCAAAAGGCTTAGAATAGCAGTTACAATTTAATCAGGCTGCTACCAAGCAGTAATAAATGCAGCAGAATAAATACAATTGAGTACTTATAAAAAGAGGCAAAAGCAAAATAAAGTGCAATTTTTTTTTTTAGTAAAGTGCAAGGAGAGAGGAAGGAGGAGCAGAGGTTAAGAACCTAAGTGGGTTGGCCTTCTCAAATGTTCTCTCTGTATTAAGTAGAGTGAACACCAGACTGGGAGGGGTGTCCCAGATCAAATGTACAGTAGGGGCGGGCAACTGCAAAACCAAACAGTTTCATGACAGATGAGAAACATAAAACAATGCCAGAAAATATATAAAATAATTCAGTCAGGTCATTTCATTGCCTACATATTATTATTTATTTATTATTTATTGACATTTGTTGACCGAGAAAGTCCACTGTGTCAGGAACCCATTTTTAGTGGAGGCCCGGTGAGAAAAGATACACAATTAATACAGAAAAATAAAATATAGAAACTTAACAAAATTTATAAATGTTGAATACACAAAAATTTAACAAAAATAATAAATGTAGAATGCACAAAATATAAAACTTAACAATATGTGCCAAACGTATAAAAACTTAGACAGCAATTGGTAGTATAGTACAATACACAAGTTCTTTTTTTTATGGTGGCATAGGATAAAAACATGGCAATTTTTATAGAACAGAAATAATGGTAATTGAGCTACATTGCTGTCAGTGTAGTAGTCATTTTGAACTATGGATGTGGGTTAGTATTAAGCAGTGCAGGTTTTATGGTGGCTTGTTTGTTTTGCAGTGGCATTTGAGTTTATTTAGGAAAAATGTTTTTAATGCTACTTTATGTTTTTATACAGTCTATTTAGGTAATATGGGAGGGTAAGGAGTTCCACTGTGGGATAACAAGCATAGTCCAGCTCTTTTATTGGTCTTGGTTACACTTAATAGCAATTTGTTGGAGGATCTTAGGGTATGTGTAGGAATATAAGACTGTAGTATTGATGAGAGTGCTGGGCAGCTATTTGGTTTATAAATTAGTTGGGTATAACATAGACAGTTTGGGAAATCCAGCCAGTTCAGTTCAGAGACTGTTTTGCAGTGGTGTGAGCGGTTAGGCTTTCCCGAGGCAAATTTATCGATTTTATAGTAGCAAGACTGAAGTTTATTGCTGAGGGATGAGTGAAGGTTAGTAAAGATGGCACTACCATAAAGTAGGGAAGGGATGAGTAAGGTACTTGCTAGTTTTGTTTTGGTGAGTTTGTCCATGTAGAGTTTATGATGATAAAGTTTGCCTAGTTTAAAGTGTGTTTTCTTTATTGCATTAAGAATGTGTGTTTCAAAGGTGAGTTTGTCGTCAATTGTAATGCCTAGTAATTTGGCAGATTTTACAATTTCTATTTCACTTCTATCTTTAGATTTTAGATTTTGAAGTCTATATCTGGTGGACTTGAAGAGAATAATAGTTTTTTTTTTTTTTTTTTTTGCGTTTAGTAGCATTTGTGAATTGTTTAGCTATGATTCAATCTCTATAAATGCATTCTGAGTAACTGTGAGGAGGTCAGAGAAATTGTTTGAAGTAGAGATTATTGTCGAATCATCGGCGTATGGGATAATTTTACTGAGTTGTGAGGCTTTGTGGAGGTCGTTAATAAAGATATTGAAGAGTAATGGTCCCAGAATTGAACCCTGTGGGACTCCTATGTTGTTCGACAGATAATCAGATTGGATGTTATGCTACTTTACAGATTGTTGCCTATTGTTTAGGTATGATGTAAACCAGTTGAAGGATTTGGGGGAGCAACCAAGTTTTGTTAGTTGGATCAGAAGTTTAGTATGTGATACTGTGTCAAAAGCATTAGATGGGTCCAATAGGATTATTGAAGTGGGGTGACCTGTATCTAAGGCTTTGTTGGCAGTATCAGTGAATTACAGCAGGGCTGTAACAGTACTGTGCTCTGGATGGGAGCCGTGCTGAGTGGGAGACAGAAGATCATTATCAATGAGGTATTTGAGTAATTGTGTGCGTACACATTTCTCAAGGATTTTGGATAACGGGGAAAGTGTAGAGATGGGGAGATAGTTTGAGAGGTCATGAGAGTTTCCGCCTTTATATAGTGGAGTAGTAATAGATTTTTTCCATAAATGTGGGACGTAGCCTTCTGAGAGAGAGCGGTTTATAAGAATGGTAATTGGATATGCAATTGCATTTGCTGCTAGTTGTAAATATTCTGGGGTGTATGTTCCCAATTCCCTTACCTCTGGGTCTTAACTTAGGGGTGGATTGTCTATATGGTAATTCCAAGTGTAATCGAACTTCCAAAGGATACTATTACACATTTTCTGGCATTCAGTTTTAGACCAGGGCTCTGCCACCAATAATTAGTTTGTGGTAAGCTCTCTTGGAGGAGATGGAGTGGTAAGGTACTTGGGAACTCAGATGGACAATAAGCTGAAGTGTGATCACCATGTGTCCATGGTGGTGGGAAAATATTTCTATGTGGCACAATTTATAAGTAAGGGCATGGCATCCAGATCTAAGGAGATCTTAGTGCTTTTATACTCAACCTCGATTAGACCAATAATCGAGTACAGTGCATCCTTTGGCATGCACCTGACCAGCATTTGCAGCAGTTGGAGCAGCCACAGAGGTTCCTCACTAAAAGAATGCAGGGTATAATTAACATGTCCTACAAGGACCATCACAAAGCCCTGTCCCTGTACTTGGTTTATTACAGGTTACTGAGAGTTGATCTATACCTGACCTACAAGGCATTCTCTGATCCAGCCCTGATGAATCTGCTACATATTCGCAAACACACAGCAGTAGACTTTCTCAATTTATGGAGCTAAACCTTGTCTATGACATAAAAAACATGTTGGAGGGACAGGTATGCATCTCACACATTACTCCTTCTCTGATACAGACTCCCCATTCATGTGAAGCAGAGCTCTTCATTAAGCATGTTCAAATGCAATTTGGATCAATGGATGGGAAATTGCAAATGTACCCTGGCTTGTCACCTGTCTCTTATGGAAAGGGCAGCTTGTAGATGCACTAAGGCACAGGCATATACCAAAACCATTCTAGTCAGTTGATATTGATAACTTTGAAAATTGGGGCTTGATTGGCTAGACTTATAAAGGCTCTAGGGCCATTAGCCTAGTAATCTCCTATGATCATATTAATGTCATTGGAGATTTTGTGATTGCACCAAGCTTGCAGTCATCTGCAAACTTGGTCAACCACAGGCCTTTGATATTAGCTTTGACTTATGAAAAGTTGATGCCAAAAAGGTGCAACCCCAGCACCAAGCCTTGAGTGACTCCACTAGTAATTGACATTTTTATGGAGGTGGAGTTTCCTATCCTACCTTCCTGTGAACTATCAGTGAGCCTGTTGGCTATCCAATAAGTGACACAGGGGTTTACTCCTAGTTTTGTAAGTTTGCCAACAGAATGGGGAATAGTGCTGAATGCTTTGGCCACATCAGGATAGGCAGTGCGTACCATGTTGTCCCTTTCCATATGTTTGGTAACTGTCTTGAAAAAGTACACAGGCTTAAGTCAGCACAGTGTGTCTTTGACAATAGCAAACTGCGTTGGATCCATTATCAGAAGGTTTCCTATATCTTTATAATATACATGATAATACTTTTCCATGGCTGTACATATGAGACTAGCTAGAGTTATGGCTGTGTAGGTACCTGTAAGAGTAGATGGCCCACCCTTGTGTAGATAACTATTGCAGCCCTTAATTCACCAGACATGAAGCCAGTTAGGAGGCTAAGGTTGAAAAGTGAGTTTAGAGGGCCTGGTAAGTCACGTTTCATGCTATTCAGGAGGTATCCTGGGATTTTATTTGGGCTGTTTGATGCAGTAATTTTTGCCTTGGAGGGCACATTGAGGACTTGTTTGTTAGTGATAGTTGGGGGATTATGGTCGAGGGTATCTTTTGAGAGGTGTTGGGGAGGATGCAGGATGAAACTGGAGGTAAATTCATCAGATATTAAGTTTGCTACATCCTTCAGCTCTGTATAGGCGGTTTCTTTTACAATTAGTTCAACACACTGTTGTGTATTACTTTTGAGGTTACAGACATAGCTGAAGAAGGCCTTGTGGTTGTCCTTTGTCTGCACGGCTATCTTTATCTTAAATTTGGCTTTGGTGGACTCAATAACTCCTGAGTTATTTGTGTAGCTTGATGAGTATTTTTATTTGCTGAGCATTGCACTTAACTAGTTTTGGACATAGTTTTCTTCCTTTTGTTATACAACTTGTTGATGTTGGAATTCCACCATGGTGGCTTGTTTTTTGAGTTAGTCATGTACTTGTTTCATATGGGTACAGCTGCCTCCACACATGATGGTATAGGGACTCTATGAGCAATTCTGCATAGGTAGCAGAGATTACATGGTTTGGGGGCCATGAAATTTTGGCAGCATTTCACTTAGTGGTAGATCTGCTTCATAATATTTCATAAATGTTCAGGGGTTAGATAGGGTCATAGCTTTTGGTTTAATTTCAAAGTATACAGCTTTACGGTTCAAACTGACAAACGAGGATGTAATACACAGGTGGGTGCATCTCCCATGTTTTCAAGGATCAGGTTGAGAATGTTGGTACCCTTCTTGGGTGTATAGACTAGCTGGTCCAGAGCATTTGTGTTGACAAAGTCCAGGAATCTCTGGGCCTACATATTGGAAGCTGTGGTCATTTCTCAGTTTGTAGTGGGATAGTTGAAGTCACTCAAGACTATAATGTTGAGTTCAATAAAGAGCAATTCTAGTTCTTTTAGGTATGGATTATGGGTGCCCTGGATCATAGAAAGGGACCCATAGTTTGCAATAATATGGTATAGGACTTTGCTTACTGTGACATGGACATGGAGAAGCGTAAGTGCATCACACTACTTGACAGTATTTTGGTTTGACTGGTTTTGATGAATACTGGGGCACTTTAACCTTTTGTCTCTTCCTGTGCAGTAGTGGGTTTAAATTTGTGGAAAGAATTATAGTTTTGCACTGCTGGATTGCTTTATGCAGCTTTAAGCTATGTCTCTGTAACTACACAGATGTATTCATTCTCCAAGGTGAGGCAGGCTTGCAAGGATGGAGGTTTTGTTTAGATTCCTGGTACTGAGCTGTAATACCTTTAGATTATCCTAGGTTGATTGTCAGCGTGGACAATGTTTTAGCAAATATTCAAAAGCCTAAAAAGTACAGGTGCCAACCAACCTCAGTGAAGCAGCTCAGTTTGTCAACCATATCCTTTCAAGCTGACAAATAAAGTATCCCTTTCAAGTGACACAAAAAACTAAGCCAGTTGTTAAAATCAGTTTTCTCCTCCTCATATCGTGGCATCACCCTAGGAGAAGGTAGAACATTTGTTTATATGAAGGCTTGCCTTATGGGCTTATGAGTTAAGACACCATGACATATATAACTTCATCTCATGGTGTCTCAACTCATAAGCCAGTAAACACCATGAGCTGAAGCTATATCTGTCATGGTGGATGTTGATTTGGTAGAATTTTTGTGAGGTTGCTGAGAATCCAAGTAAGTTTAAGTTGTTTACCTTTTTGTACATGTAACCTGTATATTCTCTACCTGTAACCTGTATAGTCTGTGTCATTCTGGTTTCAGAAGCCTTCATAGTACCGTGACGGTCTCCATGAGGGTAATTAAAGATACTATATCATTTTGGTCCTGTATGAACTCTTGACTGATTTTTACCTGGTGTATCTGTTGTCTGTTAGGTCAGTCACAGAGAGTAGTCTTGGGAATGAACCCTTCCTCAGGGTAACATCTGGGGTAACGTTGCACCCACACATGTGTAACATCCTCACTGCCATTTCAGAATGTTGTAGGGACATATTCTAGCTCTTTTGCTGCTTGTGTACATTTTGGTTATCTTTCCTTTGCAAGTGTTACCCAGATATACCTCTCCTTTTCTCAAGATGAAATTATGGCTCTAGATTGCTTAGATGATTGCAATGGTGACAACCTGAATTAAATACTGGTTAGCAGTTTGAAACACACTCTGAAAAAGCTGGAAGAAGTGATTCTGCATGCAGCTGATAGGTCCTCTGCAGCATTTTCCTTCATAGTTTAATAAGTAGAAAAAGAGGTAATCAACATCATTGCTGATAGTTCACAGCTGGTGAAGGAACAGGTAGCAGCAAATGTAAAATCCCTTTTTGCTGGCTTTTAAGTAATATAGCCCAGACAAAACACTTTATTCCATACAGATAATATATTGTGGACATCCATGCTCTAGTTTCTTCCTGCTTCGATTATTACACTGCCTTTTATGACTTTCATATAGTGAGCTATAACATTTCCAGCATGTGTAAAATGTACAGTCATGCTCTTAATGGGTACTCTGTTCCAGCTCCTGCTGGCTTTGAAGTTGTTTGTGAAAACTATTGTTATTAATATATATATATGGTTCCCTATGAAACCATCGAATTTACACTACATCGAGAATGACTACATCGAGACTAGACCATCGAAAGTACATAACAGCGAAAACAGAAATCGTCGACATTGAAAACATCGACTACATGGAAAGTGCAGAACATACAGGAGAGAAGTTATAAATACAGTTATACTACACTACATACCATACACACTAGCCCTGACCCAAACCCTAACCCTAAGGTCCGACACTATCACACACTTCACCTACCTGCACCCTAACCCTAACTCACTTACCCACCCCTAGCCCAAGCTCCGACACTAACGCACACTTCACCTACCTGCACCCTAACCCGAACTCACTTACCTGACCACTCCTACCTCCGTCACTGTCGCACACTTAGGGAATCGATCGGCGGTTCGGTCTTTAGAAGGGGACCCGTTAAACATACACAACTGCTGTGACATTTCATTTTCGACGCTTTGGAAGTCGACGATTTCCGTTTTCGATGGTTTGCAATTTCAATATAGAAGTCCCGATCTTCTCATTTTCGATGTAGTGTAAATTCGATGGTTTCATAGGGAACCATACATATATATATATATATATATATATATATATATATATATCCTTGCACAATTGGAGTTCTTAACACCGAGTTACAGTTCTAAAAAAATGAAGTTACTTTTTCATGAGGTGAAATTTGGAATTATACTTTTGATTTTAATTCTGTGTGGAGGTATACGTGAATGGGGCGTGCCTTCGTTGAAGGTTGTGCATCAGGGCTGGTAACGTGGTATGTAAAAATCCACTACCAATCATTAGCGGACCAGAGTTCCGCTGTGGCGACCCCTAACCGGGAAAAGCCGAAAGACACAAACAAACTCTTGATTTTAATGTGTAAATTCTGATCAGTAATATGATTTCATTAAAAATGTTATTGCATGTTTATATATGCAAAATTAAAAGACTCTTTGTACAGAACACTCAATAATGCAAACTGACAGCATTATAAGTAGTAAATAAGAAAGAAATATAGGTTGTGGTAAATGAGTGCTGTGGTCTAAAATGTCGAATTCAATGAAAATCCTTTGTTTTGAAGCACTCAGTCAAATTTGTGATTTTCTGGTATATTCCAGAAATCAGTGTCCCTGCTGGAAGGTCATCTTCTCATCTCCACTCACTGGCAGGGAGCTACTAGTAATTCCCAAGATGCATTTGGAATTTTATGACCACTGTTCTTTTTCTTCCCAGGTGCCACTCTTGTGAAATGTTCAGTCTTGTGAGCTATGGTAGCATTTCCTGGAGCTGGCTTTAAGAAGGTCCTTTAGCCCTCTTTATTCCAAAAGACCTTTCTTCTAGTTAATGAATTTGTTACATTTATCCTTAATTATTGGCATTTTAGTTATATATTTACTTAGTTATGTTCTATTGTTAAGTGTCTTTTCTGCTGCCCTAGATAAGTTTCATTTGGAGGGTGTTTTTCTAGAGAGAGGGAACAATATGCTTTGATAGGTTTAGGGGAGAAAAATGTGTGTGTAAGCTGAACATAAAGTCATGGGTGTATTTCTGAGGTGCATTATTAAGTCTTATTCCTTCCCTGTGAAACTAAAGAGTTCTTTAATCTTGGGTTCCAGACAAAAATAATAATCACTGTCCATCTGTAGTTCCGAGAGGTATAGTCTTGGAGAGTTTGCTGATGGAGCAAATCATATGTTGTTATGTACAGAAAGCAATTTCACAAATGGTAAAAGAATTCAGAGGAATCTATTTTTTAAATTTTATGGCAGCTGTTGAGAAGCAACCCTAACTAAAAAGAAAGTGAACATTTTTGTTAAACCATGAGGGTCATGAATACTTGGAAAGAGAGATAGAGATGGAGCTGTACATTTTTAATGATTAAATGCATGCAATGCATCATCTAACTTGGGGATGAGGCCAGTTTCATTTGGATGGATAGTAGTTAATTGTGCCCTTAGTAGTTGTGTTCCAGAGGAAGAGGTACTCTATTGTGCTAAATCTTACTTGCTCTTCACTGGGCACAGTATTAATTACTCCTGATTTCCCATGTGAAAACTACTCTTCACAGAATGAAAGTTATTTTATGATCTGTGAACGTGAATCTTATAAAGTCAAAAAAGGAAATAGAAGGGTTCACTCCCATCCATCAAATGTGAATTGTGGTGACTGCAATAAACAATCTGGCAAGTAAAAGGTGCCTGGGTGACCACTGTCACCTAGGTGGAAAATATCTAAGAAGAGACTTTTTATTTATTTTATTTATTTTACATTTGTTAACCGGGCTAGTCTAGCTGGATTAATGTCCATTTTCAGTAGAGGCCCGAGGAGAAAAGCTCCACTATAAGCACTAACAGTACATACAAGACTAAAAATACACAATATGAAGGATACAAGATATACTTATTAAACAGTGTCATATAAAGTTTGACAAAATCCATAAGTTATTCAATAGATAGTACCATAGATAGTATAGGGGAAAACATTTTCAGCTCTGTCCTTACAGGGAGAGGCACAGGGTTTAAGGCAGAAAAGAAAGAGAGTGGTGAGAAGTATAGCATAAAAGGATTAATCAGGATTGCTGCAGGGGCATAACCAATGGATTTTCAGATGTTTTCTGAGATTTTGTTTAAAAAGAGGGAGAGAGGGAAGTAAGGTAAGCTCTATAGGTAGTTGGTTCCATAGTTTACCTACAGTATTCGAGAACAAGAAATCACCTGCTTTGTTGTTGGACTTTGTTGTGGTTGCTTGAAGTTTGCTGGAGGAGCGTAGTGAGTCAAGGTTTTTGTAGGGGATGATGAGGTCAGAGAGTATAGGACTATTGTTAGAATGGTAAAATAGCTTGTGGGCAATGGTAAGTTGAGTATATGCCAGGAGATTATGCAATTCTAGCCAGCCTAGTTGCATTAGGGTCAGACAGTGATGGGTTCTAAAGGGATTACCAGTAGCAAAACGGGCAATACTATTGTAGGAGTAAGTTAGCTTGCTAAGGTTAGTTTTTTTTAGGTTAGAGTAAATGGGTGAGGCGTAAAGAAGTGTTGAGATTAAGTGCGAGTGAGCAATTTTGGTTCTAGATGATTGTGTTTTGAAGGGTTTGGTTTTATATAAGGAGCCCAGTTTTCTGTTAAGAGATTTTATGGTGTTATTAATATGGTTGTCAAAGTTAAGGTTGTTATCAATAGTTATTCCTAGCAGTTTGGTGGTGGAGTCTGGTGATATGAGGGTACCGCTGGTAGAACTGATTGAGAAGTCTATTGGGGAAGACTTACTGGTAGGAGTAAAGAGTAGGAGTTTTGTTTTCTTAGCATTAAGAAGGAGGCAACGCTTTAAGAACCAGGTCTCAATTGTATTAAATACCTTCTGAGTCAGAGAGAGTAGATTTGAGGCGGAGTTAGCTGAGCATATGATTGTTGAATCGTCTGCATATTGTATGCAGGTAGCTTGAGGAATTGCTAAATGCAGGTCATTAATGAATAATGAAAAAAGGAGGGGTCCTAGAATGGAACCCTGAGGGACTCCAAGGGTGGCAGGCAGGAGGGATGAAATGTTCTGCTCCCAGAGAACTGCTTGTTGTCTATTGCTAAGGTAGGACTTGAACCATTGGACAGCGAGAGTATCGAGGGAAAGGGACTCTAGAATGTTAATTAGAAGGTATGGTTAACCATATCAAAAGCTTTTGAGAGATCAACAAAGAGTGCAGATGAGAGGATATTATTGTTACGATTTTTATTAATGGTATCTG
Source organism: Protopterus annectens (assembly GCF_019279795.1). Taxonomy (NCBI): domain Eukaryota; kingdom Metazoa; phylum Chordata; order Ceratodontiformes; family Protopteridae; genus Protopterus; species Protopterus annectens. Next base: position 47,253,326 of record NC_056751.1, on the reverse strand, counting down.
TGAAGGATAAGAGGGCGGTAGTGGTGCTATGAAATGGCCTAAAGCCATGTTGACAATTGGCGAGAAAGTTATGACTTACTCGCTAGTGTAGGGTAGGCTGGGATGGATAAGGATTGCTTGACTTATTTGATGCCTTGCATCCTACTGGTGATTAGATTCCTCCTTTCCTATGTTGTTCCAGAAGGGCTAGATTTCTAGAAAGTTGGCCTCATGGGCCTGGCTAGCCTTTAAAAAGACTGTATCCAAAGAATCTTTAAAAGCCTTTAGAAAGAATGTATTGCCTGGTTATAGCTGGGAGAATAGATCTTTAGCCAGCTCCCATAGTTTGTATTATACTGGCTGTTCTGGGTGCTATCGGTCGAGTGTTTGAGCTGAAATCTGGGTATCCTTGGAGTCTTGATAAAGACTGCCCAGATGAATAACAGACAAATTCCAGCCTAAGTTTGTTGACTGGGCTCCTATATTCTGTTGAGTAAAGAAAAACACCATTCTCAGTCTTCTTTCCAAAGCGTTAATGGCAAATGACCGCTGCTTAGATGAACATTTTACAGTTAAGAGTTGACTTGGTTTTATACACAGTGGAGGAAGATGTGTACCAGTTTGGGACCCTCCTATTGGTCAGAGATTGGTGGGTTGAACCTTTATTGTTAGAGCCTAAAAGGAGGGTCCGTCCTGGTGTGCTTAGGGGTGGGGATAACAATCAACATATATGCCAACTAAGCAAGTTTCAAGGAATCACATCAGATTTAAATATTAAGCTAAAACTGAAATTTTAGACTTATAGTAAGGAGACATTCAAAGTTCAATCCTTAGAAAATTATAGTAAGCAATGCTAGTGTTATCATGGGTGTGGGGGATGAAACACATCTAAGTTGTGTGGCGCTTTTGTTTAAACTTCAGTAGATTTGCCATTAGGGTTATTGTTCATCCTTATTTAATTTTTGAAAATTCTACCAGTAAACCCATAACACGGCATAATTACAAGAAAAACTGTTAACCAACCGTACATAATAAAGAGTGATGAAAAATAGGATACAATCTTAAATGTCATTTTTACAGAACTGTAAGCGGAATCTAAGAGATCCATTTCATTCAAAGCATTTTAGCTGAGGTAGAGGGGATGGCGTACGGGGAGGGGGTCAGAAAATCTACTAGGGGGTCAGGTGAACATGGGATAGGGTGAGAAAATGGTGTAAAATTGAAAAGAGCCCCATTACTGTAGGTGTGGTGTCCATGGAATGTTAAGAGCTATGGATGCCGTTTAAAGAGTGAACTGCGGACATAACACTAGGGAGAGATGTTCTAAAGGTTCTGGAACCCATAAGTAAAAAACAAACATGGCATCACTGGGAGTAATATTACTCTGCTACTGTAAGGGTCCTCAACCACCATTGTAGCTTAAGGCTAACATCAGAGCTTACTCGCATAAGTGAATCTGTACTCTGCAGTTGCTAGGGGTAAGAAGCCTGTATAATTAAATGCCATAGCCAGAGGTAAATGGAGTATGGCATGGAGCATAGTGGGATCGTAACAAAGTGGGGGGTATCTTTAGGGGTGGATTGGTAATCTAGCGGTTTGTCAGGGGGAAAAAACTAATTTATAAAAGGAGAATATGGTGGAGTGGGTGTAGATTATTAGGAGTCAAGATGAGCAATGGGACTAGCCAGAATGTAGAATATATAAAACTAAAAAACTAAAAAAAACAAGGACACAGGGCATTGTTGGCATTTGGTGGCTTTCAAAGGAGGAAACCATGGAAGGAAGGGTTTGGGGAGTGGACACATGGATAAACTTGAGAAAAGGGTACTCCGCCATGTGGGAGACCTGAAAAACTGGAAAGCAGCTCACCTGGAAGAGTTATCCAAGTTAGACATCAGGGAGTATTGTATGGGTCTAAAGGGGTCCTGTAATTGAAGGCAAAATGACAAAGTTACCTCAAATAAAAGGATAAACATTTCAATTAAAATGACGAAGTTGCCTCAAGTAAAAGGATAAACAGTTTAATTGAAATAAACCTGATATTGCTGGGGGTAGAAGACTGGCACCCAGGAATCGGGAAGTGCTGGGAGGACCTTATATGGTAACTGCATGGACGGGAAAGCAAGGTGGTTAGACCTGGCTTCCAGTTTGATTATGAAGGGTTTGTTTAAGGGCAGCTTAGGGAAAAACAGCACTGCAGACATGACAAAAGGAGGAAAAAATAAATAAATAATAAAATAAACTAAAAGAATACAGAGAGTAAAAATGTGCACTGAGTTGCAGAGGCAGTGCTAAAACAAATGATAGCCAGAGTGAACCCTATGCCGAAAAGATAAGAAACAATCAATAAAAGGAAAAATAGCTATTATATCAAGGCATAGGGCTTTGTCTTACTTTCCATCAAAAGAAGCACCGTTGGGGAAGTAGTGGGGAGGGGATTCTGCCACGTGATAACCCAGGGAAGGGTGGAAAAAGGCTAGACTGGAAAATATTAAAATGAATTAGGCTGAAGCATGTTGAAACTTTTTGGGTTCAAAACATGTTAGAATTTATAAAAAACTGTCACCGTAAAAGGGAGAAGGGAGTCTCCAGAGTAAGATGCACTGGAGGTGCTAGTATGGACTTGGAGGCTCAGATCAGGAGACCTATAATCTATCATAAACTCTATAAAAACTCTATGAAAATGTCCATTCAAAAATCAAAAATTCAAAACAAAGGATAAAAGTATGCATGATATCAGGGTTGTAATTATATAACAATGAGGCTGCAAAAAACTTACTCTTCAAGGGGTAGTTGTCCAGGTTTTACTAGAAACTAGTAGCACACTGATGTTAATTCAATCTGACAGTCACAGGGTCTGTGGTAGGAGTTTGTCCAGTTTTCCAGATACCGATACTTCTTGTGGTCGAGCTTTGGAGGCTCAGGACTGGAATGAGTGATTCTATAGCATTAAGTTCTGGGGTTTTTCTGGCTTGCAGCCTGATCTGCCAGCAAAGTTCCTTATTTTCTAGATAGTCGTTGGTGTTGCCATTGAGTGGAGTTTCCTGTATCTGGTCTAGGATGTGGAAAATGAACCTGTTGTGGCCAGCCTTGTCCCGACCATGGATTGCCAGGGTTTGGATGTTGTCAGGTACCTGATGTTGTGATAGTGTTATGCTACCCTTGTTTTGAGTTTGCTTATGGTCTTTCCAATGTAGAACACCCTGCATTTAGTACACTCTGCCCTGTACACTAACATCTTAGAGTTGCATTTGTCAAGATGGGATCCATCAAACAGAGAAAATTTAAGGAAAAAAATTGCACAGATGTCATCCACTGTATACAGCTTATGTCTTCCTCTGTGAACTCAGGCATTGTCTAAACACTTGTGGCACTGTCAGGTGCCCCATTTCTATAGTCTTAATAGTCTGGCCCACTCTGTATTTTGTTATTTTAAAATCAGAAAATAAACAGGCCTACCCATATGGATCTGGCCTCCATCTCTACTTTTCTCCAGTCCCTTTCTTTGATGGTCTGCAGTTTGGTATCTTTCTAAATGTTCTTCTGGTATTTCTTTGATTGTTGATGGTATAAGAGCTGCTTATTGTGGTTAGCACTCCAGAAGAAAGGCCTCATCTTCTGCTCAGCCTTAAGGCAATGGCTGGCAGTGACACTGTACAGATGCATGAGTGCTAAGGCATCCATAACTCTGGCACAGAGATTACATCCAGAAGTGTGACATACCTGCATTTTTGTTTGCTCTATTATATTTCACTTGTTGTGATATAATCCAGGCTGAAAAAAAACATACAGTGCAACACTGTTCAAGTTTTACAAGTATAAAAGAAATATATTAGCATTCTGAAGTGTGTGTGTGTGTGTGTGTGTGTGTGTGTGTGTGTGTGTGTGTGTGTGTGTGTGTGTGTGTGTGTGTGTGCACGCGTGTGTGTCTGTGTCTTAAAGTCCAGCTCTCAGAATTTGGAATGTCTGCATTGGTAAACGTTGAAAAAAGATAAACAAGTCAACAAAATATTTCACATTGTACTTTATTTTTTTTAAATATGGTAGAGTTCCTGAACTTTGTTTAATGCTAACTGAAATGTAAGCTGCAGTAATTATATATTTTTACAAAAGACAAATCTTGGCAGTCTACTCATCAAGATCTTTTCTATTTAGGCTAGTGGGTACTCTGTGGTTGTGCCTTTAAACATGGAATGGGAGAGTTTCAGTTTTTGTTTCATGCTTTTTACACTTCAAACAATAAAGCTTCATGACAACCAAATCCTTGTCTGTGGCTGGAGAAAATTTTCTTGGATGTATTATCTGTCATTATTTACTTGAATAAATTTGTTTTTATAAATTGCAACTTAATGGAATGATCAAACTGGAAAACATATTTTGCTTATCTCATATATGCTTCCTTGTTGGAGTATTTTACACAATTAAGAAACCTTTCACATAATAAAGGCTGTTCAAATAATTAGAAAATGATGTACACATTTTGCTATTAAGTCAATAAAATTATAGTCAGTTGCAGACATAATCACAGTGTGCTTCCTTTATCTCAGCAGTGGTCATGTTACAATTAAACTGCAATCTCATGATTACAGGGCACTTAATAAAGCAGTGTAATTGGTGTAGGTAATTAATATCATTGCAGATTTGTTCTACTATTTACTGTGATTTTTAATTATGGGTAAGATGTATTTTCACATTTAAAAAAATAATGAAGTATTTTTGTTGATTCTGCAGTGTAGACATCTGGTATAAATAAAAAAGCATTAGCAATAAGATCTCTGCTTCACTGCTGCAGGGTCTGTTCTCTTTATGTCTGTCTAAACTTTCTCTGGTTTTAGTCAACTTTCCAGAAGCATTCTGTTTGAATAAATTTTCTGTATATATGTTGTGTTTATTCTTGACAGAAAATAGTCTGAGAAGAACCAGTTCACTTAAATAAAATTAAAGTGAATACAGCCCAGATATGGCTATTTTGCTTAGAACTTCAGGAAGATGATGGTAGGATTGAAGGAAATGAATGTAATTGGAAACAGCATAACAAACAGTAATCCCTCAAAAAATGTTGAAAGTAAAATTTTGATTTAGATACAAAGCCCAAATCTCCTTTTACCTCACACATTAGAACTGTGCTGCCATACATCTTTATTTTGTCTTTTATAACTCTGATGTTATACAACCTCTAACAAAAAGGGATACTTATTTTTACAAAATAAGCCAAGTATTTTTGTTTTCTAGGTCAGTTTTTTTCTCTAGAGTTACATGTCTTCTGACACTGACATTTGTTAAAATGCAGGTTCATAAAATGTAAATTGGCAGTCAGCATTCCTGAATGTCACAAAAGAAATTAAAAATTGCAATGGACTGATCTCTTGGGTTACCTGTATCTCATCTTATAAAATTCCTGATTAAAGAATTCCACCATAGGGGAGCTTAGAAAATGTATGCAGAAGATTAAAGGAAAATTCTAGTCGTAAACTGAAAAAAGGTTTGGCATTTAACCACAATACTGCCTGGAGAACTAAAGCCTTAGAATCTAAGAGACGACTATTATTCCATAATTTGTTAAACTGGTTAGAGGAGGTGTCATTCGTGGGTGCATAACATTTTGAAAGACCCCTGCTACTGATAAAATACCAAAGAGTAGAATAAAAGAATATGTACCTTTCCCAATGGTATTGTGATGAACAGGAAGTAATATTTTTTTTATCCCTCAAAGATGTTTGAGCAAGGGTTTGGTCTCTCCATCCCATTAGTGCAAGTCATTTAATATGCATGGGAGATTAGTTTTAAGGGCATGTGGTGAATGCACACCACTGCCCTGGGTAATACCCAACATTTGGTACATACCAATAAACTATACACTGTATAGCTGCAAATCAGAGTTTTAATCACTGGCTTACCAGGATTTCATCCATACAGTGCTGAGTTGTGTGCTTTCCTGTGTAGTCCTGCCAACAGTAATTGAAAGTTATCCAAAATTACTTTGCATATACCTACATTCATACTGAATAATTTCTACAAGGAAGCTAAATGATAACTCTCCAGTTCCAGCACTCTATCCCCAGCTTATGCTACACTGCCAGCAGTTAAACTACTTTGGCAAGCCAAGAATATTAATACCTGTTTCTGTTAAATTAACCAGCCTTTGAATATACAGATAATAGCAAAAACATAGAATTTTGAAAGTTAGATGCCCACAGTAAATGGAACACCTGTTCACTATACATACTTTGAAATTAATGTAAAGTAAAGCTCCAGCCACAGTAATTTAAAATCCAGTAGGTAAAGTGTTATGCTTGAAAAATAAATATACAAATGTAAATACTGTTATACAAGGAAGTTAAAATAAAGGTTTTAAAAACAAAGATGGCATACAGTAAACACTATCAGCTAAACTAGACCTTAGCTACTTTAACTAAAAAATATATTACGTCTTTATTGCCCCTAGCTGTCAAGGTCAAAAATGCAAATTTTCAGAATCCTTACAGGCAGTGTATCACAAGTGGGATCTGTCTACTTATATTTAATACAGCAGGAAAATCCAGCAAGTTAAATTCACCTTAATTTAAGTGTAACTGACTTGAATTAAAAAGTCCGTTTTCCTTTTGCATGTGTTCTAGAAGGATTTTCTCTTTAGCTCAGTTTAAATCTCCATCTCTGGTTAAAGCTTATTCTTGTTTCCATGGTAACATAGGTATAGTGAGAGTCTCTAAGTGCATTTATAGGTAAGTACTAAGCTACCTGCCCTTGCAGGTCATGTAAGTCTAGCCAATTTCCCTTAAGAGTTGAGAATCAAACCCTGTACCTTGTGTCTGTGAGGTAAACATCATAACCATTATGTCAACTCCAAACCTACTGTTCAACAGTATCCACCAGGGATAATTAGGCTTTTTACACTGCACAAGTTTACACAGTCAGTAAATAAATAGGATTTCATTTTCAACTGTAGTATATTTACACAGCAGCAAATGCACAGTTCTTTTCTACATAGTGTTTCACTCACCCATTTTATATACTATACATTTCCTAAAAAGAAAATTATATTCCATATTTTATGTTATTTATTTATTTATTTAACATTTGTTTACTGGGAAAGTCCGACTTGGAACAAAGCCAATTTTCAGTCGAGGCCCAGGGAGAAACACTCCAGATGCATGTCTTTGTAATGTGGGAGGGAGCACCCAGAGAAAACCCACATGGACGCAGGAAGGACATGCAGACACCCCAGCCGAGAATCGAACTGGAGAACTCTTGCTGTGAAGCAACAATACAGCCTTTTACTTTCATCTTTCAAAGAATTGCTTACACTGTTTTAATTTAACAGCTGTAGATAATTTTTTTCTTATTAAAAAAAAAATAAATAAAAAAAAATAAACAGCTACATTTCCTAGACTTGTTACACCACTCCTGCATTTTTTTTTTTTTTTGAGAAGTCCTCAAGAAATGTAGCCCGGTGTAAAACATTCTATTTCAAAAGTCACACTATCCAGTTCTTTGCCTAGAAAGACTCTCACTGCATTTGCACTTTTGGACCTATTGTGCGATCTGAAACAGAAGGTATAGCTAAAGTTTTAGATGTTTAATTAAATAGTGTTACACAAAAAGCATTGTCTTATATAAAGGATTCCTGGGATTTTTTTGAAAAGACTTAATGGATTTGTCGAAACTGAAAATGTGGTTAATCCCATTTTAATAACAGCTGCACTATATTCTTCTATGCCGCAGAATCATGGGGTTAAAATGGTAAGGCTGTTTTCAGCAAAGGAAACAGATTTTAGTAATGGTGACATTAAACCATGTGCATTTTACTTGAATTGGCTCTAGACAACATATTTCTTTAATTTTAATGGCTTTATTTTTAAACAGTTAAAAAGGTGTAGCTATGGAGGCTAGTGTTGCCTTCACATTTGCTAATTTAGTAATGAATGAGTGGGAGTGTACATGTTTTTATACTTTGGAAAGTTTTTAATGGATTACATTTTATGTCTGTTTTACTGATGATTTATTTAAAGTTGCCGATATGACTGATGGACAATACTGTGAATTTGTAGAACTGGTTAATGAATAGACTTTTTAGTGTTTACTTTCAGTTGTGATAGAAATATTATTACATTTTTTATATGTTGAAATTTTATGGAGTCGGGTGACTAAAAGTTTTATTTCCAAAGTATATAGAAATCCCACATACATTGATAATTATATTTATGCTACTAGTGGCCATCCTTTACATGTTAAATGTAATGTTATTAAATCACATACCATAACATCCTTAGAATCTAATTTTCCTCATGCAGTGCACTGTTTAAAAGATATGTTTCTACAAAGTAGATATTAAGTAAATTGGTAGCGTTGTCGCCTCACAGTAAGTCGTTGTCCCGTTTGATTCTCAGCTTGAGCGTCTTCTGTGTGGAGACATGCATGAATGGGCGTATCTTCGTTGAAGGTTGTGCGTCAGGGCTGGCAACTCGGCACGTAAAAATCTACTGCCAATCATTAGCGATCGGAGTTCCGCTGTGGCGACCCCTAACCAGGAAAAGCCGAAAGATAACAATAACAATATTTTGGATGTTTCTGATGAAGTTAAGTTGGAACTTAATGGTTTATATGACCCTGTTTTGATGGGTAAAGTATTTGAAGCATTTCATTCAGTCCTGTTGGTGCTAGTAATAACATAATCAAAAATGATGATGTTCATAATGAGATCATTAAAAGGGACATTAAAAATTCCTTGGCAGTGATGTATAGCATGGATGGTTCTCCTATTAAGTGCATAGTTCAGGAGACCTGGAAGATGTTTTTTTGGGATATTCCAATATTTTTAATAAAATTGGAGACAGACCAGAAATTAGTAGGCATAACATAAGGTCCTTGATAAACAAGCCTGTATTTAGTGGTATATTACAAAATTCAAGTTCAGTTTGTACATATAGATTTAATAAAAAGAAGTGTAGATGCTGTTGGTACATCAGTGAAGGACAATTTATATATTTGAGAGGTGAGATTTATAGCCCTTGAGTGCAATGTTCTTGTGTTTCTGAAGGAGTTGTTTATTGTACCATTTGTAAAACCTGTAATCCATTTTTTATTGGTAAACCTATTAGGAAATGAAGTGAGAGAGAGAGTGAATGGACATCTTTTGGTTATAAAATTAAGGATTTTGCTACTGCATTGGGCAAACATTCTACTGTTCATTCTGCTTTTAGAATTTTTTTTTGTATTAGACATGATGTTGGGTGATGGCATGGGTGGAGACATTAATAACAAACTTGAAGTAAAAGAATTGGCATGACAAATAAAATTTGATGCTGGGCAACCACTGGTCTGAATGGACATTTAAATACTTAGTATGTTTTGAAATAATGTAGTTTAGTTATGAAATGATAATTATTAGTAATGAAGGTAATATATAAATTTACAATGGTTTTAGTTACTTGCTTGGTTAATTTATTTTTATCATATGATTTTCTGGGCATTTATTCCTGTATTTGCTGCAATACTGTAACTCCATTGCTTGAGGAAAAAAGTGTTAAGTTGAGGTATTAAATGTGTCTATTGTGAGTCACAATAACCCCAGTGGTTTTTGTTATTATGTTATTTGGTTTTCCTCAGTGTTCATCTTTTAGAGGTACATTTGTATTATTGACTCCAGTCCTATGTAGGTGGTCTTGTTATAGGACAGCAATCATAAACTTGTCTAAAAGCTTGCTGTTTTGCCAGCAGGATATGTGTAACCATGTTAAGGCGTTATGATCATGATCCGTCACTACAGTGAATTTCCTACCTTATTGATAATGCTGGAGCTTTCAGAGAGTCTGTGTTATTCTCAAACATTCCTTTCCACAGCTTCATGTGCTCCTTCCCTTGACTATGACTATGGTATAGTTTGGAACTGTACTGTTTTCTTTTTCCAGGCAGAGCCTAAAAGTGGTCCATGGGAACCAAATCTTCACCCCACTTAACAAATTAAGTTAAAAATAAATAATTTAAATAAATCTCCATCCATCCATTGATCAATCCACAGCCCCCTTTCCCCCACTTTTGCACATGGGGTCAGGGAGTCACTTGACAATCACCTACAGCCAAAGTTTCACCACTGGGTGGCTAGCCCTGCCACGGTAGTTCTTTCACACCACACTCACACATACACTCACACCTATGGCTAGTTCATCTCTGTTTAAATCTTACCACAGATTACTGGCATTCTCCTTTAAAGTCTCAGGCTCATCTACATTTAATAAATTTAAATTTAAGGACTTTAGGTGGACCAACTTAATCAACTACTATGATGAGTTGATGAAGTTCACTTGCAATATCACCAGTCCCTGTGCAGCTGAGTTCTGTTTTCACCTCCCACTAGACTCAAATATAATGAGAAACTTAAACGCAGACAACCTTGGTGATCCACCAACATAAATAAATAAACTACTACAAAAGAAAAAAACTGCTAAAGTCCTATAAGAAATCTAAAACTATCCACACTAAACACGGTCAAAAAAATAACAATGAATTACTCATTATCATCAGGAAGATCAAAACAAAACACAAACTGATACAAGTTTCTGAAGTCAATGATAATTATAACTCTTTCTATAATTACATCAGAAAATTAAAGGAATAACACACAGCAATGTTGCAAGTTATTACCAATTCTGATCCTAAAGGCATAGCTAATATACTTATAGATAAATTCAGTGTTAACCTTACCCACAAAACATTGGAATTTCACAAATTCCTGATGTCGCTTGTTCGTCTCTAATACATATGACAAGAAGTTTTGGGGTTTCGTTTCCTTTAGATGCTTTAATACATAGAAACATATCAGGATGGATAGCAGCATCATTAAATATGAACAAACTAGTTAACAGACAGACCTTGCATACATACATGCTTACATCTCAACAGCTAACTACAAAATGGCAGTCAGACTTGCAAGTGATCAGTATTTATACACTTGTGCAAGCCATTGGAGAGCTTCTTAAAGGTAAATTCACACATATTGATCTACACCAGAGTCCCTTGCACCTCACCAAGATCTTAAAAGAAACTTGTCCTAGCTGTGCTATTGAAGGCCAAAAATCCATTTCCATGGGTCCATGCAATATAATTCAATGCCTAATAAATAATACCAAACATGACCTTGTGAAACCCCTCCTGAATTTATCTTAAGCTTAGACACAGGGTGTGTGTCTGAAGTATGGAGAATGGCTGTTGAGATGTCCCTCAAAAGGGAGGGGGCCCTTCTACTAAAAGAGGGAACTACAGACCCATCAGTCTAACAAACCTAATTTGCAAAGCCGCATTATATTTGATTTCATAATTACGATATCCAAACCTCATAAAAGTAGATAGACCTCCAACAGTTTGTTTTTATAAAGGGTACATCATGTCTCCTTAGCAAACTTCTTCAAAAGGGTCACAGAAGTGGTGAACAGTAGTCATTCATTCCATGCTGCATATTTGGATCTGGCCAAGGTATTTGATCCCATACACCATGCTGGTATTGTAAATAAGCTAAAAAGATAAATGTAGACTCTTAGGTGATAAGTAGGATAGCAAACTGGTTGAAGTACAGAACACAGATACATAGAGTACGAGGTGTCATTTCATATTCCAAGAAGATATTTAATAGTGTACCTCTGAGCTCAGAGCTGGGATCCTTCCTTATTTGCACTTTCTTCTCTAACCTACAAACCATAAACCCAGACCTATGGCTAACTAAATTTGCTGATGACTATAATCTGTTTATTGCCATTTCATTGCCCCATAGTAAGGAATCAATTTAGCAAGAAGTAATTCTGATAGATCAAGATTTTGCAAAAAATATACTAAAACTGAATATTTAAAAAGTGCGATATTGTCTCATTTGATAAGCAACCTGTATCTACATCATACAGTATAACAGTTATTCAACACCAAACAGACAGTTTGACACTTCCCTCTCCTCTGACCATCATGTGACATCACTAGTTAGAAAATCTTTTTTATTTGCCCATCTGATGCCTAAGGTCATAGCCTGTAGGTCTAAATAAGTTATCATTCTTTTGTTCTACCCAACCCTCCTTGATCCTTTGCCCCTCCATAAATCAAACAATTCCTCAAACTGTAAAACTAAGGATTTAACTCTCTACATATATATATATATATATATATATATATATATATATATTTATATATATATATATATATATATATATATATATATATATATATGAAACATACTGGAGAGATAGATATAGCACCCAGATTTACCCTATGTCTGGACCAAATTAACCTTCCATGCAAACCAGAGTGACACCCTTGCATCTTTCAAATAATACCTTGATTATTCATGATAGTCATCCAGAAATTCATTCCTTGTCTGACCTGTCATGTCCTTCAAGAAACAGGGCAATCATTATTAGTGTGAGTACTGTCAATCAGCACATGGACTCTAGACTCGCTTGCCTTGTAATTCCTATAATTTTGTAATCATGTGACATGGATATAGAGATCTGATTGTAGAAATGTAGAAATATGTTAAACAAATTAGAAAAATAAAGATGAGAAGTGAAAATATGAAACTTCTGATTTGTGTAATATAAAACTCTTCCTGGTTGTGAAGTATAGCATTTCAATGAATCAAAAATAAAGGAGAGTTGGAAGATGAGAAAAAGCCAAACAATATGAATTCATGAAAGAGATTCATAATATTACTGTTAGTGAATTTCCCAGAGTGGAACCGAGTAACATTAATTTTTTTTAAATTTAGTTAAAAAAGATCATGGAGGTAATTCAGTAAAGCTTACACAGAGCTAATCTCCATGTAAGCATAGTGGCGTGGCCTGAAAATGGAGTTCGGAGGCTGAGCGATCCAGGAAACAAGGCTGGGGATATGCATGAGCCTGGTGAAAAAACCACCCTTGCAGGTCTAGTGCCTTTAAACTCCTGGATTCAGATAGATGTGTACAAAGTTCTTTATAATCCACAGGTTATGTTGTAAACAAGAACGCCAATAAACGAAAAAACCCAAATTGAAATTTTATTAAGCTTAAAAACAAGCTTTTCGTCGGCGCTCTGCACCAACTTCCTCAGAAAACAAACTGCACCACACATTTGTCTCACTATAAATACATCACTACTCAGCTCAGATGCACCCCCTAGTGGCTCCCCTTTATAGGTTCATAGGTTCATACTAGGCTATCTGCCCTGAGGCAATTATAAGCCTAGCCCGATTCTGTATGGCTTACGCCACCCCTTGATTTGAGTATACTGTGCCCTTTTTAAGGTTTAGTTTACTGTGCCTCTGTCTAATAGTGACACGGGAGTAATCCCTGGGATAAACCTACGATCCCCCATCCACCTATCGAGATTCTTCTTGAAGAGATTCAGTGAGGTGCTCTGCCTCACATGAACTGGAATTCTATTCCAGAGTGAAGGGAGCCTCTGGGTTATGAACCTGTCCCTCCAGCAAGTTCTATTTATTTCTGTGCTGAGGTTCAAGTCCCTCGAGCGTGTGGCTCTAAGGGATTTGATTTACTGAGGTGGAGCATGTCCATTAATTCTGGATTTGACATAGCTTTGTATGTCAGGCATAGATCGCCTCGAAGTAGGCGGTATGCAACTGAGTAGAGCTGGAGTTTTTTTAACCGAGCAGCATATGGCATCTGTTTGAGACCCTTGATCCTCTTGGTGAGATACTTTTGGGGACTTTCTAATTGCTGCAGGTGTCGGGTAAGGTACATCCCAAAAGGGGCATTGTATTCTATGATGGGCCTGATGAGGGATGAATAAAAGGGCACGATTACCTCTCTTGATCTAGATGTGAAACCCTTCGTGATGAGGTGGGCTATGTAGAAGGTCTTTCTAACCACTTTGGCAATGTGGTTTTCAAAGGAGAGATTGCTATCAACTTGGGTCCACAGGTCCCTAATAACTTTCTCTGTACTTAATGGGTTTCCGCCTATGTGGTAATTTGTGGGCACATTGTTTTTGCCAAAGGGTATGACTATACATTTTTTGGTATTTAGCTTTAAACCATGGCGCTGGCACCAGTTATCTGTCTCTATGAGACCTTTTTGAAGGATGTTTGTGTCAGCTGGAGAGTTGATTATGGCGCCCAGTTTGCAGTTGTCTGCGAACTTGGTGAGCCATAGTCCTCCCACGTTTGCCTGTACCTCGGAAAAGTATATACCGAACAAGAGTGGTCCCAGGACAGAACCCTGTGGGACGCCACTTGTGACCGGTTTCGAGTCTGACATGGCTCCAGCAACTCTCACTCTGTGGGTTCTGTCTTTGAGCCAGTTTGCGACCCATCTTGTGACATAGGGGTTTATATTTAAGCTGGATAGCTTATCTATGATGCCCGAGTGGGGTATTGTGTCAAATGCCTTTGCAAGGTCCAGATAGGCTGTGTGGACTACCTTCCCTTCATCTATGGCTTTGGTGACTGTTTCAAAGAAGTCAACCAGGTTCAAAAGGCAGGATCTGCCCTTGACAAAGCCGAACTGGGTAGGATCTAGTGCCTGTAGGTCCCCAATGTCTTTGTTTATGAGCTCCATGATGATCCTCTCCATAGCCTTGCAGACTAAGCTAGTCAGGCTTATGGGGCGATAGTTTCCAGGGTCCGTAGAGGCTCCACCTTTGTGGAGTGGGACCACTGTTGCTGTACGCCATTCTGTGGGCACATATCCTGTAGTGAGGCTGAGATTGTATAGTTGTTTTATTTGAGGGATTAGTTCCTCTTGGAGTTCATGTAGGACGCAACCTGGAACGCCATCTGGTCCCATGGAAGCAGTGTTTTTTGCTTTGGAGAGGGCAGCCTTCACCTGAGCATCAGAGATGTTTGGGAGGCAGCCCTCTGCTGGGATAGATACTTGCTCTTTTGTGGGGGAGGGGTTGGAGAAGTTTGCACTGAACCTGTCTGCCAGGATATTGGTCATGTCTGTGGGTTCAGTGTATTTTTTGTCGTTTAGAATCAACTCAGAACAAGTCCGGGAGTTGCATCCCAGGTTTCTAACATAACTGAAAAAAGCCTTATGATTGTCTTTGGTGTCCTGTGCAATTTTTCTCTCGAAGCTGGCCTTGGAGGATTTTATGAGGGATCGTAATTTTTTGGTAGTACTGATCAGAGATGCCTTCCCTATTGGGGATTTTGCTCTATCATGTAGTAGCTTCCTCCTTCTGTTGTACAGTTTATTTATGGCAGGGGTCCACCAGACTGGATGCCTGCCTTTGGATGATTGGGTCTTGGTTTTGTTTGGGATAGCATGATCCATGCATTCCTGGAGATGTCCGTAGAATGCATTTATATAGGATTCTGCAGTTTGGGCCGTAGTTTCCACTGGCCCTGGGGCCTTGAAGGATTCCACTTCGGTTTTGAGAAGTGAGAATTTCGCTTTTGAGAAGTTTTTCACTGTGGTTTTCTCGGCTGGGGGTGGGGTCGGGATGTGGACATCCAGTGAAATTAATTTATGGTCTGATCTTACCAATGAGGGATATACTTCTGGTGTGGAGCATAGAGTCCCCATGTTGGTAATGATCAGGTCTAGTATGTTGTCCCCTCTTGTGGGAGTGGTGACTAGTTGTTCCATAGCATTTGAGTTTATAATTTCCAGGAACCTTTGGGCTAAGGTGCTGGGGCTTGAGTAGTGCTCCCAGTCAATGTTTGGGTAGTTGAAGTCGCCCAATATAATGGTGTTCAGAGAGATCTTCATGTTCTCCAATGTTTTCAGGAAAGCTGAGTGGGATTCCTGACTTTGAGAGGGTGGTCTGTAGGATGCTATAAACTGAAAAGCAGTCTTGCCCACTGTTAGTTGCACATGGATGGTCTCCGATACTTTGTGCAATGCCACTAATCTGGAGGTGTGGATATTCTTGATAAATATGGAAACTCCCCCTCCTTTTGTGGTTCGGTCTGGGTTGTGGGGCCGAAAAGCATGATATGAGTTATAGCCTGGTAGTGCTGGGGTGCTCTCTGGAGCCTTGAACCAGTTTTCTGTCACTGCACAGATATCGATGTTCTCCATACTAAGGAGAGCTTCGAGTGCGTGCATCTTGAGGTTAAGACTTCAGGCGTTTAGTAGCATTACCCTTAGTTTCTTGTTCCTTGTGCTGTCTATGGGGGTGGGTTTGACTTTTGAGCCTTGCCTAAAAAAGGCACTATGGGGGTGGCAAGAGCCTTTGCCAATATCCGAAAGCCCAGTGGTGACAGGTGCAAGCCGTCCCTAGCGAAGCAATGTGGCTTGTCGAGCATGTCATCCCAGGCTGACAGACACTGGATCCCCTTTGAATGACACCAACATTTTAGCCAATTGTTAAAATCGATCATTTTGTCTTTGTACTGTGGCATCATTCTAGGTGAGGGTAAGATGCTGCTCAAGGTCAGGGTCATACCAGCCTGGGCTACATGATCAGAGAGCTCCTCTAGGTCTCTTTTCATGTAGTCCAGGGAGATACATCTCAGGTCATTCACACCAGCATGTACAATGACTGAGTCATATTTGTATTTGCTTTGGAGTGACCTGAGTGCTTGCATTATGTGGCGGATCCTAGCACCCGACAGGCAGCTCACCGTGACCTTCTCTTTATTCAGCCTGGTGAGCGGGACATCAGTGTGTCTGACAATAGAGTCACCTATTACAAGTGTATCAGGTGTGTTATTCAGCCTTAAGGGCTGTGGCTGCTTGGCACACTGACTTTGTGGGCTATGTGTTGTGCGTGTTTTGTTTTGAGGTAGCGTTTGCTTGGATGTCTGCTTTGGAGGTCTCTGTTGCTTAGGTAGATTTTTATTTAGAGCCTCCGAGTATGTTTTTGTGTATTTATGTGTTTGGTTCACTGATGTGGTGGGACTATGTGATACTGGAATTGTGTTGTGTGAGGTTACCTTCTCTTCCTGACTGGTTACACCAGTTTTGAGATGAGAGAGCTCAGCCTCCAGTTTGGCTAAATAGTTGCATCTCTCACATATTTTTGAACCTGTTTGGAGGAGGAGAGGGTTGTCCGTGTACATAAGACAGTTGTAACATTGCCTCAAAATTCCCAGATTCACCAGCTGGACTGGAGAGGAAACCATTGACTGACCTTTGGACATGCTAGAGTAATATAGGAAAACTGAATTTAAGACGGACCAATAGAGGACAGGGTAATCGTAGAGAGTATAAGAGTAAGTAGTGCTTATGGTTTAATAGTGCTAACTTGTAGGATTACTTAATTGGACCAGTGAAGGGCCTTAGAATGAGAATATGGTGTTTAAATTGAGAGATAGAGCAGTTCTAAGGGAAAAAGTGAAGAGCAGACTTTGTGGAGCCAGGAATAGTTTAAACCCAATTAGGCGGCACTGCCCGCTGTTGCACTATGCACAAAAACGTGCAAAACCGTGCAAAATAGGGTTTTAAGAGAGGAAGATGGAGGAGTTTTGGAATTGACCCAAAATGGCCAATAAAACTACAGTTTCAAGTCAGTAACCACTCCCACAGGGGAAGGCAGGCTGCTCAATGTTTTTCACTGCCACTGATCAACAGAGAGACTTCCTTTTAGCCCAAGCAAAAAATGGCCTCACAGAAACTTGCAAACAGTTCAAGAACAGCAAGCCTGTAACTGAACTTTTTTAAATCTCAGAAAAGTGGGAAAAAAGCAAGATATTTTTTGTTTTTTTCAGAGATAGCAGAGGTTCACAAGTATCAACAAGTTATAACAGTGCAGTAAATGACCCCACACAAGAGTGCTAGGCCAAAGACAGATAAAATGCAAGTTTTGAGAAAAAAACGATTTTAAAAATAAGTGCAAACAGGAAATTCAGTAAACAGCTCTAGGCTGTGCTCTAAATACAGTTACTAATGCAGAAATCAAGTTTAACAAGCCAGAAAATGCTCAAAATAGGCGGCTATGCAGAAAAACTTAGCAAATAAACAGAGAAAAAATACTTAAAATCTCAAAAGTGGCTACTTTCTTCTCTCAGCATTTTCTCCTCTTGGTGGGTGCTTCACCAACAGCCAACAAGCCTGAAAAGACGCCAAAACCACGAGGCAACCAGGTTTTAAGAGAGGAAGATGAAGGAGTTTTGGAATTGACCCAAAATGGCCAATAAAACTACAGTTTCAAGTCAGTAACCACTCCCACAGGGGCAGGCAGGCTGCTCAATGTTTTCCACTGCCACTGATCAACAGAGAGACTTTCCTTTAGCCCAAGCAAAAAATGGCCTCACAGAAACTTACAAACAGTTCAAGAACAGCAAGCCTGTAACTGAACTTTTTAAAATCTCAGAAAAGCAGGGGAAAAAGCAAGTTTTTTTTTTTGTTTTTTTTCAGAGATAGCAGAGGTTCACAAGTATCAACAAGTTATAACAGTGCAGTAAATGACCCCACACAAGAGTGCTAGGCCAAAGACAGATAAAATGCAAGTTTTGAGAAAAAAACGATTTTAAAAATAAGTGCAAACAGGAAATTCAGTAAACAGCTCTAGGTTGTGCTCTGATGGAAAGCACATAATTACACATTGAAATTTTTAACTAAGAAGTGGCCAAAATATTCAACAATTTGGTATCTACTACTCATACCTGTCATCAATGCTGGTAAACCTATAATGCCCCAAATATTGAATGTTAAAGCCACCATAATTATATATAAATACAAATGATACAATATGTCAATAACCACAAGAAAATTATAATATATGTTAAAAATAAGTATAAAAGTGGAAAAAAATTCCCACAATTGTTAACATAAACATTGATATAAACAATAAATGGTGAACACAAATATAATGAAAAATGGTGAGACCCAAAAATATGTTCCCAGATGGCATTAATCACTCCAGGCGGCTTCACCTCACTAGGCTTCTCAATTTGAGGAAGCAACTGATGGAAAGCATACTGTTAAGTCCAGGTAAATGGTAAGCGTCCAACTTAAGTTGCCACATCAACTCCTTGCATTCCAGTCTTAAAGAATCGGGTCCCACCATAAACTCTTGGTTTAACTGATCGATCACTGTAAACGAAAATTCGTGGCCTGGGTTATCTAATATATGTTTGGCCAGAGCGTTGTCGACCTTCCCCTTCCTGATGGCATACAAGTGCTCGTATACCCATTCCTGTAGTTTCCTATCAGTCTTGCCGATGTAGAAACCTGGACAGACCGAACACTGGGCTAAATATACCACCCGATTGCTGGCACAATTGAATCTTCCTTGTATGAGATACTTCTTGTCCCTGATGGAAAAAGCTGAACTGGCTTTTATGTATCTGCAGTACCTGCACGTTACATTTGAACATCCCAGATCTGGGGGAGGCACCAGCAACTTTGGACTCCAGGATGTTTTTGATGTTAAGGCCCCTCCTGAAAGTAACCTTAGGGGGCGATAATAGTCCAAATGCTCCTATTGACTCAGTGGTTAATAAGCATCAATTTTTCTTTATAATGGACACAATGTCCATTGCATCCAAGTTGAATGAAATTACAAAAGTACAATTGAAAGTATCAGACTCACTGATGAGGCGAGGTAAACCTAAAGACCCATCCTCCATATTCCCCAAAATGTGGCAGAAGTGGCCATTGGCCCTCTTCACCTGCACTTCCAAACTCAATTCTGCGACAAAATCGGTGGGGTACCCTCTGCTGATGAACATGCCAAAGATGAACTTGCACTCCTCGTGAAATTTCTTATCTTCTGATGTCATGCGGGCTGCTCGGACAAATTGGCCTTTCACAATAGCCCTCTTTTGATGTAATGGGTGTTCGCTGTCAAAATGTAAGTAAGAATTCGAGAAGGTCGGCTTCTGATGTATGCTGGCCACGAAGTGATTAAGGCTCCTATCTTTCTCTAGTTCCACGTCCAAGTAGGTAATCTTGTCAATGGCAAACTCAGATGTGAATTTCAAAAATTCTGTGGAGCCATTAAAAAATGACACCAAGTTATTAACATCATCTAGAGAACCATTGAATATGACAAAAATGTCATCCAAGAATCTAGTGTATAATGCTACTTTCTCTTGGACCAAAGAATTAGATAAAACAAACACCCTCTCCCAGTGGGCCATGACTAAATTGGCCACATTGGCTCCACAGGGTGATCCCATAGGGACCCCAATCAATTGGTGGAACCACCGGTGATTAAATGTAAAAAAGTTGCTGGTAAGAATAACCTCCAATAGTTCGCTGACCATTGTGACTTCTTCTGCAGGAGCATGGTGGAAAACCATTTCCAATTGGATCCACTCAACTGCCTCCAAATGGGGGATAGATGAATACAGGTCATCAATGTCAATGATCAAAAGAATACAATCAGCGTTAAATGGAACAGAACCCACTTTTTCCAAAAAAGTGCCCAAGAATCTCTCGAAATGTATTGGACTCTGTCCATATACTTCTTGAGAATCTCATCCATGACCTTGGCCGCTGCATATGTGATGCTTCCCCTGGCACTGACCAGTTGCCACATAGGTGGATTGTAGATGTTCTTGTGTATCTTGAGGTTCCCAAACAAGACTGGAATTTTAGGTGATACCACAGAAACGAAATTGTAAACATCCACATCCATGATGCCATTGATGAACATCTCCTCAAAATATGACCGGATGTGGCACAAACTAAATTTCAATTTATTCTTAGAAACCTCCTGGCAAGGATCAGAAGATAAAATAGCCAACATCCTGTCATTGTAGTCATTCATATCCATAGCCATCAATCCCCCTCTCTTATCGGGTTGCATAAGTCTAACTGATGTAAACCTGAGTGCCTCTAACAAGGCTCTCTCCTCCTTAGTGATATTAAAATGAGCCTGGCGCCTTGAATTGAGGAGGTGGCGGATGTCAAGATCACACAATTGTTCGAAAATTCCGACAGCTGGGAGTAATGACAGATTATAAGTACTTGGTATGTGGTAAGGGTTCTTGCATTTTTGGGAATCACCCAACAACAGTGGCAGGTTCAACTTTCTCACAAAAAGTTTCAGGTCCAATATAGTCCTCCCAACACCAGCTGTACAGGAGGGTACAAAAGTTAATCCTTTAGCCAAAACATCCACCAAAGGTTGGGAAAAAACAAACTGTGAAAAATTGTAAATCTTGAAGTCTTTACCCATGTTGTAGAGTATTTCCAAAGGTTGCATTGGGGGTACTGAAGGAATAACTAGTCCATGGTCTCTCAGTTCCTCCTGGTTTTGTATTTGTTCCTTGTCATCTGACCTGACTGTGGCTGGAGGGATGAGGCTCGGACTTGAAAATTTTCGTCATAGTTGTCAACGGTCAGCTCTTCCTGGCCCGCGCCCGGCCCGATACTCGTAACACATTCCGTTGAAATTCTCTGGTTTGTTTGCCTCAATAGGGATCCATTCTCCGGTTCATGGGGGTGCATCAGTTGGCCATTGGTCTCGGGGCCAGATAGCAACCCCATGGTGATTCTGCTATTCCCTAGAAATTTCCCTTGAGATTTAGGGGGTTTGGGGTAGGCTACCCCCTCTTTATAGGCTTTTATGTCCCTCTGGAGTTTCTTTACTTTGGTTATAGTGGTCTTAGAAATGTGTTGGTTGATACTGGTGAAGACTCTTTCGTATTCGTAACGATATCTGAAAAAATGAGTATCTGATTTAATTTCTTCATCTAAGTTGGAAAGTTCCATGGTTAGTTGATTGATAACTTGCTGATAGTGGGCGCAGATTAAGTTGATCAATTCATTCCCATGTCTATCAAAAAGTGCCAAGAGGTCAAGGTGGAATTTCGACCCATCTTCCAAACCTGTAGGGTATTGCCACGAGCGAGGCCCCTTTGGAACAATCTTCGCATGTCGGCATTCCCCAGAGTAGGATACCTCAAGTTGTAACTTCCTTAACCTCAGTAATTTTTGGTCGAAATTATTGAGCTTAATAGGTAAATCGGACAATCCTTCAGTTTGAATATCAATATTATCGATATCTTCCCCAGTAGGAAAACTGAAGGGGCGATTCAGCCAATTGTTCAAGTTTAATTCAACATAGCCCCTCCTCGGTGCTTCCATTTCACTGAGAATAGCTGGAGAGGCTCCAATTTTCTCACCTGAGCTAGTATGGCCTTCCAAAATGCCCTAAGGCTTACCGCTGCTATCGGTATTATGTGAGGCCTTGTTGCCGATGGTAACAACTCTCGAGTCAGTTCCGGTTCCACTAGCCGATAACAAGGCTGGGGATTCCGTTGATAATCCACTGGAGGGGCACGCCGTTGGACTCAAAGATCCGCTTTGTGAAAGCCCATCAATTCGCTGTGAAAGGTGATCCACTTTCTCAGTTAGGAGGTTAATAAGTATAGTTAAGCCGCCTGAGTCTGAAGTGCCACTGGCTTCCTGCATGGTGGAAGACATAAACCTTCTAAAAATTCAAAAAACTAAAAACAAACTGGTGAAAAAACCACCCTTGCAGGTCCAGCGCCTTTAAACTCCTGGATTCAGATAGATGTGTACAAAGTTCTTTATAATCCACAGGTTATGTTGTAAACAAGAACGCCAATAAACGAAAAAACCCAAATTGAAATTTTATTAAGCTTAAAAACAAGCTTTTCGTCGGTGCTCTGCACCAACTTCCTCAGAAAACAAACTGCACCACACATTTGTCTCACTATAAATACATCACTACTCAGCTCAGATGCGCCCCCTAGCGGCTCCCCTTTAAAAAGCACATAATTACACTTTGAAATTTTTAACTAAGAAGCAGCCAAAATATTCAACAATTTGGTATCTACTACTCATACCTGCCATCAATGCTGGTAAACCTATAATGCTCCAAATATTGAATGTTAAAGCCACCATAATTATATATAAATACAAATGATAAAATATGTCAATAACCACAAGAAAAATTATTATATATGTTAAAAATAAGTATAAAAGTGGAAAAAAAAATCCCACAAGTGTTAATATAAACATTGATATAAACAATAAATGGTGAACACAAATATAATGAAAAATGGTGAGACCCAAAAATATGTTCCCAGATGGCATTAAATCACTCCAGGGGCCTTCATCTCACTAGGCTTCTCAATTTGAGGAAGCAACTGATGGAAAGCATACTGTTAAGTCCAGGTAAATGGTAAGCTTCCAACTTAAGTTGCCACATCAACTCCTTGCATTCCAGTCTTAAAGAATCGGGTCCCCCCATAAACTCTTGGTTTAGCTGATCGATCACTGTAAACGAAAATTCATGGCCTGGGTTATCTAATATAGTTTTGGCCAGAGCGTTGTCAACCTTCCCCTTCCTGATGGCATATAAGTGCTCGTATACCCGTTCCTGTAGTTTCGTATCAGTCTTGCCGATGTAGAAACCTGGACAGACCGAACACTGGGCTAAATATACCACCCGATTGCTGGCACAATTGAATCTTCCTTGTATGAGATACTTCTTGTCCCTGATGGAAAAAGCTGAACTGGCTTTTATGTATCTGCAGTACCTGCACATGTTACATTTGAACATCCCAGATCTGGGGGAGGCACCAGCAACTTTGGACTCCAGGATGTTTTTGATGTTAAGACCCCTCTTGAAAGTAACCTTAGGGGGCGATAATAGTCCAAATGCTCCTATTGACTCGGTGGTTAATAAGCGTCAATTTTTTTTTATAATGGACACAATGTCCATTGCATCCAAGTTGAATGAAACTACAAAAGTACAATTGAAAGTATCAGACTCACTGATGAGGCGAGGTAAACCTAAAGACCCATCCTCCATATTCCCCAAAATGGGGCGGAAGTGGCCATTGGCCCACTTCCCCTGCACTTCCAAACTCAATTCTGTGACAAAATCGGTGGGGTACCCTCTGCTGACGAATATGCCAAAGATGAACTTGCACTCCTCATGAAATTTCTTATCTTCTGATGTCATGCGGGCTGCTCAGACAAATTGGCCTTTCACAATAGCCCTCTTTTGATGTAATGGGTGTTCGCTGTCAAAATGTAAGTAAGAATTCGAGAAGGTCGGCTTCCGATGTATGCTGGCCACGAAGCGATTAAGGCTCCTATCTTTCTCTAGTTCAACGTCCAAGTAGGTAATCTTGTCAATGGCAAACTCAAATGTGAATTTCAAACATTCTGTGGAGCCGTTAAAAAAACGACACCAAGTTATTAACATCATCTAGAGGACCATTGAAGATGACAAAAATGTCATCCAAGAATCTAGTGTATAACGCTACTTTCTCTTGGACCAAAGAATTAGATAAAACAAACACCCTCTCCCAGTGGGCCATGACTACATTGGCCACACTGGCTCCGCAGGGCGATCCCATAGGGACCTCAATCAATTGGTGGAACCACCGGTGATTAAATGTAAAAAAGTTGCTGGTAAGAATAACCTCCAATAGTTCGCTGACCATCGTGACTTCTTCTGCAGGAGCATGGTGGAAAACCATTTCCAATTGGATCCACTCAACCGCCTCCAAATGGGGGATAGATGAATACAGGTCAACAACGTCAATGGTCAAGAGAATACAATCAGCATTAAATGGAACAGAACCCACTTTTTCCAAAAATGCCCAAGAATCTTTCGAAATGTATTGGACTTGGACCATATGCATGAGCCTCCCAGCACTGCTCAGCCACAGAGGCAATCGCATAATGCAAATAATCTCATTTGCTGGTGAAAACCATGCAAATGAGGTAAATCTGTGATCCAGGAAGCATACAGGCATCTGTGTAGGAGCTGTGTCTGCAACACAAATGTATGCAGTTAGTAACCATGTACTGGACTGCAAAATAAAAACAGGGCTGCGACAACTAAAAGTAAAGCATGTATTATGTGCATTAGGCATTCCAGTGGTCAAAACTATGGCCATTGGCATGAAAAAGTGCTGCAAAAATGGGTAAAATAAAAAGGCTTTTTTTGGCTGATATGGGCTGTTTAAGTGGAGTGCAGAGGTGCACAGACAAGTGATCTTGCAAAAAATAAAATAAAAAATAGTTTAAAGGCAATTTGAATGGTAAAATTAATTTTTACATTATACTGGCCAGCATGCAGACTCATAACAATGGCAGGTAACAGTGGTTGCTAAGGACGTAGGCTCTGGTGTAGTGGTGTAACTAGGGTATATGCAATTAGATGTATGTAAATGAGCTACGTTTATTGAACAGCAAAATGGGACACCATGTCTTCAGGTACCTAACCATGTAAGGGCTATAATGTGGTAGTGTAGGCAGAAGAGGCAGCTGACATGAAAAGGGTGTGTGTCATGTTTTGTGTAAGCACATTGGAGCTCAGTGGCTTCTGTTTGCGCTCAGCTAAGCAAGTGTGTGTGTCTGAGGCTGCTTAGCTGTGCTTAGCTGATTTAAGAAAAGCTAAGCATACTCATGTACAGGGGAGGGTCAGATCTGCTTAGAAATGCTTACGTTTCAGCAGTGGATTTGCACGGCACGGTGTGGGGCTTAAAAACAATGGAAAAAAAATTAAAATGGAAACACTTTTACAAAAGGCAATTGGTATAAATAACTAATAATCCCTTTGGCACTCACACTGGCCCATTCAAACCCCTCAGTAATATAGCTGGCAGGTGGAATGTATCCATAGTCAGCAGGTCACACAGGCTGCATCTGCAGCACACCAGCATAAAGTATGCAAACACACTTCAATCTGATTTTTCCCACATACTCTGCACCATTAGAGTACACACTTGGGAATTTTAACTGACAAAATGATAGGAGATGCTGCTGCTTTGCTCCATCTCTATGTGCTACAGAGTGAGGGCAGTGATGAGGATGATGCTGACAACCATCCCAGACTGAGGAGGAGAAGAGTGTTCAGACTCAGGATAACCTTTCAAGGGCTACATGAGCTGGAGATAGTAGAGCGCTACAGGGTGGACAGGGACATGCTACAGCAACTCACCGAGCTCTGCCAGCCTCACCTTAGACCCAGAGCCAACAGAGGGGAACCCATCCCAGTGGAAATAAAGGTATGTGTAGCCTTAAGAATACTAGCTACAGGTACTTTCCAAAGACTTACTGGGGATATCATGGGGGTCTCACAGGCATTTGCATCCAGCGTACTCCACCAGTTCCTGGATGTCATGCTGAGACATACCAGTGAGTACATTTATTTCCCCAGCACCCCTGAGGAGAGTACCAACAATATGCATCTCTTCCACCATGTAGCACACTACCCAGAGGTACTGGGTGCCATAGACTGCACTCATGTCCACATCAAAGCACCACCTGGTGAAGAGGGTAGAGTCTATGTCAAGCCACATGGGCTATCACTCCTTCAACTGCCCGGTCATGTGCAATGCCCAGGGCATTATCATCAGTGTGTGTGCTGGCACCCCTGGCAGTTATCACGACTGCAACATCTGGCATTTGCCAGGGGGGACATCCCATACGACCATCTAGTGGAGGATGGTAGCTACGCACTGGAACTGTGGATGATGACACCCATCAGAAATGCATGTATACCCACTAAAGAATGCCATAATGAGGCACACGCACACAAACTAGAAACATCGTAGAGCATGTGTTTGGGCTGCCCAAGTCACAGTTCCACTGCTTTGACATATCTGGTGGAGCCCTGCAGTACTCTCCAGCCACATGTGCATACATGTTCATAGTATGTGCCATGCTACACAATATAGTCCTGTGGAAACAGCTGCAGCAGGAACATCCACAGGGAAGGGGCACACAGCCCCCCACTATTGCCAAGGTCCCCACAGGCACAGGGGGACTCAGAGAGGGAACCCCTTGAGGCTGTCCCTGTAGGCAGAAGTAGGTGTGGCCATTATGCCCTCGCCTTGGCAAAGAAGCAATGCATAGCATATACAGTGACACCCCAGGGGCTCAGGGACTGACACCTCTCTCCAACTCACACACAGAGTAAAAAGGATGCCACACACATCACACTACCTATACCCTACCATGTATAGGCTGTGTACTGCATGCATCTGACAAAGTCAGCCCTGAAGCACTGTCCTCACAACTGCTCCAGTCACAAGGTAAGTTACTCTTCTTTACAATAAATGAATGGAGTAGTATGTTGTGGTAACATATCTATGGTGTCAATGCATGTATGCAAGGGAATAGGTGGCCTACTGGGATAGCAGCAGACAACTGCCAGCTGTGTGGGACAACAGGAAATGTCTGCCAAATACTGGCTTCCCCAGAATATGCAGTACTCCCCTAGGTGACAAACCTCACTCTCACTGCAGTCTATGTGGGAGACTAACAAATTGGTGGGGGGGGGGTCATAGGTTACATGAATGGATGTCAATGTTGGAGTCTCATACACACCTCTCAGCAAGTCAGCTGTACAAAGCCATAAAGAAATGTGTGGCAAAGGCCCGCAAATAGGGACAATGATGAAATATTTCTCTTCCAAACTTACACAGTGATATCACAGCAGGTCTTGCAGTTGCGTTAAGTCTCTGAAGGGTAAGAAGTCCGAAACTCATATGTCTGTCAATACTGTCTAACCTTCGGTCTTTAGTGATATGCCAGTATTCTCTAGGACAAGCACAATACTATGCTAAATGGAACCAAAATGTAAAGCAAACATGTGGACAGTCTGCAAATGTCTACAGTTGAGAGGTATGCCCCCTCCCCCAACACACCTGTGTTCCCATAGAAATGCAGTAACATTTATTTTTGTAGGATAAAAGTAGCAGAGCATACATTCCCAGGGCTGTCCCAATCAACTTGATAACTTGTTGCATGTCCACAATATACAGGGGTTAATGTGCTATGTATATGCATGGGAAATACTGTCAGGAACTAGGCAGCACTTACTCTTGGCTGTTGTGGCTTAGTGGTCTAGGTACAGTACTGTGGTTGTCACGATCCATGTTTCACAACTTTCTGTGCCAACTATTTTGCATGTCAGCTACACCTATGGTAGGAGTTGTACACACTGTCCAGAAGTCAGTATCTGATACTGCAGGAAAGCTGGACAATTCAGGGATATGGGGCCACACATATGGACAGTGCACAGCTCAGAGTAACCTACACAGTGCCTAGTAGGACTGCAGGTTCTTGAAAGTCAGTGTACTGCCAGGTTATAAATGGCTGCCACCTTACTGTGTCAGTACTGACAACAAGTCACTGGCCAACATCCATACCCCTGGAATGAAAGACTGTCACAGAAGGACCACATGTATGCCTCGTATATCTGTTCTGCTTGTCATAACATTGCATTTGCCTGCCAAACTATTTGCAAAACAATAAAGGTTGATGTGGAAACATCAATGGCAGACAGTGGAGAAGCAGATGTCATACCCATAAGAGAAACCAAGCTAATACCAAACCGGTCTCCCAACTGTCTATGTTTGGCAGAGCAATATTAACACCCTGTCCCCATGTGTGGGCCTGTGTCTGACTGTCATATATGGACCTGTCCAGATGTCAGTCTGTGACAGTTTGACAGCTAGAGCCAACATGTAACCTCATAATAACATAGCAACACAAACCATCTGAGGACCACAGCAGATGTAGGGCTGCAATGATGGACAACCTGCTAAACAGGTACAGTCAGAGGTGTGAAGTCCATAACCCCATGTGTGATGTTACAGCATCTACCCTGCTCACATCAGAAATACAAATACATAACAACAGCAACTGTGGACAAAGCCTGTGACTGGACTACAGAAAGACACAATAAGGACTACAAAGAGACACATACAAGGGGAAGGGGGAACACTGGCCAGACAAATGGAGAATGTGCATACCAGAACACATTGTACAGTAACATAGCTTCCCTGCAGTGTATGGAGTCAGTAAACATCACCCACAACTACACAACACACACCCACATAAGTGGAGGTCCTCAACTAAAACAAACTGAAACAAAGGACACCTCAGAGGCAAAAACACATGAGAACTCCACAAACCTCCACACCACAGAGCATTCATAGTCCACACACCAGTGTTTCGCAACTGCTAAGGCCTTACCATAAACCCAACATATTATTCATAGGACACTCCATTGTGAGACACACAAATGTGCCTCTCACCAGGCTTGGATAAGGAGAAAGTCACGGTTACTTGTATGTCAAATGCCAGAATCTGCCATATCACACATGCACTCAAGTCACTCCAAAACAGGTACTGTTATGACACTGTCCTAGTCCATGTTGGTGTGAACGACTTCAGACATACCTCTCTGGACTATAAGAAGACAGACATGATAGAGCTTGCAGAATTCTACCATCTCCCAGAATGATGCTTCAATACAAACAGAAAATGATTGACATTAACAATTGGCTTACTTTCTGGTGTCATCCCAGGGGAATCCAGTGCCTGACAGTCTGGGAACATATGATTGACAAAATATGCTGCTTTGCTAGAGATGGCCAGCATCTGTCTCATTTGTCCTCCCCCATAGATCCTTTTTTAGGGAAAGTCATGGGGTTAATGCTACCAACATAAAACTCTCAACAAAACACAAATTAAAGGTCATGGCATTAAACGCTATGAGTCTCAACATGAAACTGCACTCATTGCAAGCATGCTTAACCCTGGAAGATGCTGACATGTGTGCGGTCACAGAAACCTGAGTCACAGCTGCAGAGAGCAACCCATCCTATCACACAGTCAGACCCCAAAATGTGGCCAGCAAAGCTAAAGGAGGTGGAGTATAAATATATATTAAACAAACACACACCTCCAGGCTGGTCTAACAGTCTGACACACATGGGACACGCTAGGTGCAGTTAACCATTGGCAAGACCCCTATTCAAATTATCTGTAGCTACATGCCCATATATTTGACTCAGGATGCCCACTCCACCTATCTGTACCTCTACAAATCTATCAAGATTCAGCCCTTTACCCTGATCCCGGCTGACTTGAATTACCCAACCATAGACTGGAAAAACTACTCATGCAAGAACAGAAATACACAGATATTACCCCATTTTATCAATGCAAATGCCTTGGGACAGCTACTTGATACCCCCACAAGATGTGATGCATATCTTGAACTTGGTAGTAACCAGCGTGATTAACCATTGCAGCATCCCTATGGTATCATCCTCCCTGGTAAGATCTGACAAAAAGAGGGGGCACATTCAATATCAACATCTCCCCTAACCCTCCTTAACTATGGTAAAAAGAAAAATTCTCAAAAGCTGATTACAACCATCTGAGGGATGGTTTAAACAGCTTCACAACCCCCCCACCCCCCACCCCCGTAGGAACTGGCACCAATGTCCAAATATACACCAAAGTACTATACAAGTATTTATATAGATGCATGGAATCAGGAATACCTGACAGGACAACATCATCCTCCTCAAGGCAGAGTAAACCTGTCTGGTGGACATCTGCAGTAAATAAACCATATACCAAAAGGAAAAAATTGCTGTCCAGGACCAAGAAGGAGCAGTTGCCCAATTGGAAGCAATCTCTTCTTAGCCTGAACAAGCAAATAAGAGCACTAGTGAAATCCTCTAAAGCCAAATTCGAGTCCAAATTGCCCACATTTACTAGAGACAATCATAAGGCTTTTTTCACATATCTCCACAGTCTCAAAGGAAGCACCCAGATCTGCTCAGAACTGGTGGTCAAGGACACCACATACACAAATGCTGTTGATATAGCCAATCTACTGACTGACAGATTCAGCAGAAACTTCTTCCCTCTGTCCCCCCCATCAGTAAATCAGGACAACCCCAGTACCTGCCCCCCACCCCTTATCTCTAGGGAAGAGGTCATCACTGCCCTCTCAAAGGTAAAAAAGACAGCCTCCATGGGACCTGACAACATCCCAAGCTGCATCCTACATGAACCCAGGCATGAACTTGCAGCACCATTAGGCACCCTACTCAACCAAAGCCTGAGTACCAGCTTTGTCCCAGCTGAGTGGAGGACAGTCACTGTTATCCCTTTACACAAAGGTGGAGTGTCCACCGATCCAGGAAATTATAGACACAGCAGCTTAACTACCCTGATCTGTAAGGCCATGCAATGGATTATAATGGACCGCAGTTACAGGGACATTGGCAAACTCCAAATACTCGACCACACACCGTTTCACAGTTTGGCCTTGTCAAGGGGAGATATGTCTGTTAAATCTGGTACATTTCTTTGAGATAGTCATCAAAGCCATGAATGAGGGAAAGGTGGTGCACACCAGCCAACTTGACTTGACCAAAGCCCTCTACACTATTCCCCACTTGGCTATAGTAGATAAACTCTGTCAACTAGGCATCAATCCATATGTTACCATATAGGTAGCAAACTGGTCACTGATAGAACCCACCTAATCATAATAGGGGTAGCCAACTCAAGCAGTACACCCCTAATGAGCAGCGTACCCCAGGGATTGGTCTTGGGGCCTCAGTTATATGGGATATACTTCTCTGAGGTGCAGGATAAAAACAGTGGCCTATGGCTGACCAGATTTGGAGATGACTGCAAGCTGAGCACAGTCATCAATTCCTCGAGTGACGTGGATGTCCTTCAAGAGGGTCTCACACAAACAAATGACTGGTGCTAGAAACATGGCTTCAAGCTGAATGTCAGAAAATGCATCATCATCCCCTTTGGGCAGAGTGACGCCCCCACATATCACATTAACAACACTTAGTAGTGAGGTATTTGGCCACCCAAGTTGATAGCAACCTGA
Source organism: Protopterus annectens (assembly GCF_019279795.1). Lineage (NCBI taxonomy): Eukaryota > Metazoa > Chordata > Ceratodontiformes > Protopteridae > Protopterus > Protopterus annectens. The sequence goes on along the minus strand of NC_056751.1, from coordinate 47,221,823 downwards.
CTTCTGACCGCCATGTTGCTACCATTGTTTGGAAAGGTTTTTACATGGCCTACCTCATAAGTAAGGGCATCTCATCCAGGGACAAAGATGTCATAAGATCCATCCATGTATTCTACCCTTATAAGGGCAGTTAGTGAGTACAATGCCCCCTTCAGCATGTTCTTCACAAAGCGCATGCAGCAGCTGGAGAAACCACAGAGGTTCCTCACCTGGAGAAACCAGGGCCTCAAACACCTACCCTACACAGATCGGCTAAAAGCACTGTCTCTCTACTCAGTTTCACATAGACTCTTCATATTTCACCTCTGTCTGGCATACAAAGCAATCCAAACCCTGCCTTGATGGGACTGCTGCACATTTGAAAGTCAGGCTCCACTCGAGCAACCTGTAGGCGCAGCATCAACCTGGTCTGTGATATCAGTAGGACTTGTTGGCATGACAGATATGTGTCCCACAGACTCCCCCATCTGTGGAATATACTCCCTGTCCACATTAAGCAAAGTACCTCGATAGCCCTTTTGAGGTGCACCCTGGATAACTGGATGAGAAACAGAAAATACACTCGTGGGATTCCACCTGTGCCACTGTTGGACAGGGGCTCAGGGTGCTGACATGTCTAAACATGGGCTACACTGTTGTCAGCTAGGGTTATAAGGGCCTTAGGGCCAATAGTCTAGTAACCTCCTATGAACCTATAAACAGATATCTGTAAGCAGTTCACCACATTACTCTGTACTGCTTTGTCACTGACATACCAGGAAATCACAGTGCTATGTAGAATATACCACACATATTATGGAAACCTCTGCTCAGTCCAATGCACTCTGTACCCACACCAGGATATAACTTTCCAGTTTATAAGGATGCCACACAACCAGGAGATTCCCAGCGATTATATCACCGAGGAGCTGGACTGTTTATACAGCTTCATCAGCCAATTGGCTGTGGCCATACCTCTGAACTACCCAGATTTTCGGCTCATATTTTTGATCTGTTCCTCATAACATTTGTATTTTTCTGGTAAATCACTGGGATTATCTGAGGATTTATGTCAGTAAATAATGACATACATTTCAGTTTCAGACCTCATATCCTTCAGAAAATGTTTGCTAAAACAAACACTGTTACTCTAACAACTGTCAAAGTTTATAAGAGCAATATTTAAAATATGTCCATATGTGTGGCCCATTGTCCCCCCATTTTGACAGGCTTTGTTCAGATTTCTTGCACTAAGAGGTTGAGAGGTATGGCTGTAGAACACAAAAGCCTGGACCGGAGTACAGCTACCTCTGGAATGGACTCCTACTCTTACTATAGCAGGTGTTTTCTGGCAGCATCTGTCAGGTATGGCTTGATTCCATACAAGCTGGCAAGCTTTTGCTGTTTTATTTTTACTACATTTTAAATTTGAAGTTACCTTACATTTATATTGCTAACTACTGTATACAGCTTTATGCTACCTGACTCATAATTTGAAAATAAAAAAAATGTATTTGGTAAATCTGCAATTTTGATTTTGACCACTAGGTGTCACTTGAGCATTTATGGCCTGTTTGGATTGAAGTATTTTAACTTTATGATTTGAATAAACTTGCAATTTTAATTTTGACTACTAGATATCACTTAAGTATTCACGGCCTGTTTGGATTGAAGTCTCTTAACTTTATGACTTGATTTTTATATTACCTAGATTTATAGTCTTTCCAGCCTTTATTTATTTATTATTTATTTTACATTTGTTGACTGGGAATGTCTGACTGAGCCGAAGCCCTTTTTCAGCAGAGGCCCGGGGAGAAAAGCTCCAGTACATATAAATATAACATTAAGTAGTTAATACAGATTTTATACAAGTAGAATACAGCAAAATCTTATATATTTAAAACCTGAACATTATTCAACCCCCTTTTGCTGGAGGAAGTGGACCTCCAAAATCTATTTCTATACTGTACCATGCTTCGTCTGAAACTGGCACTCTCTGCAACGGAGGTTTTTTTAACATAGGGTTAGCCTGCAAACATATTATACACTCCTCCTGAATTTCTTTACATAGTTTTTTCAGCTGAGGATTCCAAAACTTATACTTTATGATAGGCCAAATGTCAGCTAACCATAACTCAACAGCTGTGAAGAATTCTTGTGCATTTTTTGAAAGTTGACAATATTACTGGAATGGCAAATTAAGGTGGTGACATCTGCAAACTGGATTACTGACATAGATTCAGTATGTTGTGAGAGTTCATTAATAAAAATGTTGACAAAAATGGAGCTGAGAACCGAGCCTTGAGGGACACCAATAGTTACAGGCTCAAAGGATGAAACCTGTTGGCAGGAGAGGTAGCTTTGGAAACAAGACATGAAGAAAGTATTAAGGCCTAGGTTATCAAGTTTGTTTAGCAATATTGGATGTGAGACAGTGTCAAAAACTTTGGAAAGATCAAGAAAGTAGACAGATACCATTTGTTCATTATTTCTGTAGTGAAGTTTAGAAGGGCTGTAGTAATATTTTGGTAGGGCCGAAACCCATGTTGAGCAGAGGACAGAAGGTTATTGTGGGTGATGTACAGGCTGTGTTGTGACTGCATGCCTTTTTCTAGTAGTTTAGATAAAGGAGATTAGTTTGATGATAGGGACAAGTTAAATTGTGGTGCTGTTTGAAGAAGTTACGCGAAAGGATGAGTCAAACGCTGGTCAGTTGTAGAGTTGCCTCCATTGTATAGGGGTAGTATGCAAATTTTTTTTCCACAGTATCAGGACATATGATTCTGTGATTGGGAGGTTAATGAGAATGAAAACTGGATAATGACAAGGATGGAAACTGGCTAACAAATTGCTTTGGCTGCTATCCTTAGGTATTCTGGAGGAAGGCTATCTGAGGCAAGACTGGTGGGTTTTAGTTTAAGTAGGAATTTTTTGATGGTGGAGGTAGCTACAAGTTAGAAATTAGTTGGTGTGCTGTTTGGAGTTGGTATCAGCACAGAGCTGATGGCCAAGTTAAGCATGGTTATTTATTAAAGATGTGCTGGATCATATGAAGTGAGAGTTATGGAGGTTGGTGGAAGTGTCTGTATTAGTGAATTTGTTTATTTTGGGGTTTGGCTGGGTAGAAGTGGCCTGGTCTTGATATCTGATTAATGGCGGTCCAAAAAATAGTTATGTTTTTGAGTTTGAAGGAATTTTTCTTGTCTGCTTGAATAAGGGGCCACAACTGACCCTGGTAACTATTGCCCCATAAGCCTGACTAGCCTGGTCTGCAAGGCTGTGGAGCGCATCATCATGGAACTCATTAACAAAGACATTGGGAACCTCCAAACACTTGACTCGACCCAGTTTGGCTTTGTTAAGGGCAGATCATGCCTACTAAACCTGGTTGACTTCTTCGAGACAGTCACCATAGATGAGGGGAAGGTGGTTCACACAGCCTACCTTGACCTCGCCAAGGCTTTTGACACCATTTCCCACTTGGGAATTAACATAAACCCCTACATCACAAAATGGGTTGCCAACTGGCTTACAGACAGAACTCACACGGTAAGAATAGCGGGCTCTAGGTCCGACTCTAAACCAGTCACAAGTGGTGTCCCACAAGGCTCGGTCCTGGGACCCTTACTGTTCGGCATATACTTCTCAGAAGAACAGGCAAACACAAGAGGAGTATGGCTAACCAAGTTCGCCAATGACTGCAAACTGGGAGCCATAATTGACTCTCCAACTGACACGGACATTCTCCAAAAGGGCCTTACTGAGATGGACACCTGGTATCAAAGTCATAGTCTCTAGCTAAATGCCAAAAATACATAGTCATCCCATTTGGGAAAAGCAAAACACCCATGAATTACCACAGAGGTGGCAGCCCCCGTAATACAGAAGTGGTAATAAGAGATCTGGGGACCCAGGTAGATAGTAATCTCTCCTTTGACAATCATATAGCCAAAGTAGTTAGGAAATCCTTCTATGTAGCTCATTTAATTACTAAAGGGTTTGCATCTAGAAATAAAGAGGTTATAGTACCCCTGTACTCGTCACTCATCAGACCCATCATAGTGTACAATGCCCCATTTGGGATGTACCTCACAAGACACTTCCAACAGCTGGAAAGACCACAAAAGTACCTCACCAAGAGGATTACTGGCCTCAAACATATGTCCTTTGCAGCCTGACTAGAAAAACTCCGGCTGTACTCAGTGGCATATCACTTACTCAGAGGTGATCTCTGCCCGACTTACAAAGCCATGTCCAACCCAGAATTGATGGACATGCTCCACCTAAAGAAATGCAAGTCACTGCGAGCCACTCGCTCTAGTGAGCTTAACCTCGCCACAAAAATAAATAAAACATGCTGGAGGGATAGAGTCCTGTCACAGAGACTCCCCATGCTTTGGAACAAAATTCCTAACTACATTAGGCAGAGCCCCTCACTAACACTCTTCAAGAGAAACCTTGACGAGTGGATGGGTAACAGAAAATACACCCCTTTGATCACTTCATTGGCTCTTCTTGATAGAGGCTCAGTTAATTAATCAATGGGGCGGCAAAAGCTGACACACTCTGGCTAGGCTTATAAATTCTCTTGGGCAGATAGACTAGTACCTACCTATGAACATATAGATATATATATATATATATATATATATATATATATATATATATATATATATATATATATATATATATATATATATATATATGGGCAACATATACAGATATATCAATCATAAACAGGCACAGGGGGAGAGAGAGAGAGAGAGAGAGAGAGAGAGAGACAGTGAAAGAGAGAGAGAGAGAGACAGACACAGACAGACAGGGAGTTATAGAGAGAGAGAGAGAGAGAGAGACAAACAGACACCCTGAAAGGCATAGAGTGATGTCCTGCTGCAGAAAATTGTACACCGGTTATACCTAGTGGCATCTGCCAGTATGAAGGTGAGCTCCATTGTGTAATATAGTCGTGAGGTAGTGGATGTAATCTGACATCACCCACCTTTGTGTGCGTGCGTGCGTGCATGTGTGTGTGTGTGTGTGTTTGTAGGTTAAAGTATTTTGAGGCCTTTCTCACCCAGTACACTTGAGGCCTTTCTCACCCAGTACACTTCCCATCGCCCTACTTTACAAGGCCTGCTTATGTCATTCACCTTAGAAATACCTTTGGACACTTGTTAGCCCTATATGCTCTGTGGCCCGTGCAATAACTACGTAGCACTGTAGTACAAATAACTAGTTTTGGAGGAGACTAGGATGAACCAGTTAATTAACCAGAGTATTCTTATAATCTTTTAAACCGAGTCATGTCTACAAGAAAGTGACAAATGTCTACTTGAAGTCAGTGTTCATCAGCAGCTCATACACCTGAACAGAGCATATTCTGTATGGGTCATGATGCATACTAAAACAGAAGAAAGGGGACAGGTGCCTGGTCTCATGCAGAAATAAAATATCATGTCACATGCACACAGTTTTCTTTCTATGCACTATGTACACTCGAAGCAACCATTCTATTCCAGACCTATCACAATCTATTCTTTGCTTTGAGAAGTCCATATTGTACATTTTTTGCTAAGTGCATTACTTACAACATATCTGGAAAAATTAATTATCTGTATATAGTAACCAAACTTTTCATGGTAAGCACATTAAAATGTCCCACTAGCTGATACAGTTATTTGTTTCACGCAATCAGCTATTTTCACTACCTTTCCTTGTGAAGAATCATTGTAACTTGTTTCTGTTTCGCATTTTGTAATGTTTGTTGTATTAGTGCGTGCATCTGCTTTATTCTTTAGTTAAGGAAGCAATATCTGGCTTATGTAAAAGCTCACTTAGTCAAAAGTGGTTTAGTAGAATCGGGTCTATATTACGTTATCGAATACTCATGTATTCAAAAATGTAATAGTCGACCCCTAATTGTCAAAACCATCAAACATCGAACAGCAAAAAAATGTACAAAAACCCACCCAAACAAACCATTTAAATGCTGTAAATAGGGGGCAAGCCCCCCTGCACCCCCTCATGGGGGGCTGTGGCCCCCCACACCCCCGCTACTTAAATATACCAACTCCGAGATCGCCATACAGTGCAGACAATGGAAAACTTCCATTTTGCACTGTACATAGATCTCCATTGAAAAATTCGACGTTTGACATTTCCGACAATTAGGGGTCGACTATTATGTTTTCGAATACATGAGTATTCGATAACGTAATATAGACCCGTAGAATCATATGCCCGCTCTTCAATATTCATCCATCACACAGATCTACAGCAGTAATTACATTATTTTTACAATGTGCCACTGCTTCTAAAGGTTGTGAACCTGACATGAAGTGACTACACACAAAGAGATATTGTTAATGGGGTACAGATGGGCTCCATGAATTAAGTACAGGTGGTAAATACATTCTCCTGTCCATTTATCCAAGCAGGATGTGGAGCCCTGCCTGTGAAGATGCAGGCTGGTCACTGTGGCATTTGTTCACATCCCACTAAGCTCAATGTTTGACCTCTATCATTAGTCCACTGTGGCTGGTTTCTTACTGAATGGGTCAGTTAAGTGTGAGGCAGTCATTATTAATACTTTTCTAGGTACTGTATACATGTAATTTTAATTTTCCCAAAAATATAGAAATCTTGGAGCTAGTTAAATTAAACATGGTGTGCAGAGGATACGGCCCTCTCTAAAGGCATGTTAGAAGGGTTGCTTCCCATGGAAAAGTCATTGTTTGAATTTCAAAGAAGTGTTTCCTGAGCACAGTTCAGACCTTTATATCTAGCCAACATTGCATTCACAGAATGTACTCCCAAGTAGAATGTAACTTTTATTTCGAAAGTAGTTTTCTGATTGAAATCTTTATTATGTGCCAGAACATAAGAACACAATCACAACTACATGTCACTGTAAAGGGTTCATGACACATCTGGTATAGGTTGGTACAGCATATTGTTAAGTGTCACAAGTCTCACACAATTTCATGAAGAGGCCACTTGTTGAAAGAGATTTACATTTTTACCCGCAAAAATAAATACTGAACCATAACAGACTGATGGTACCAGTCTGGTAGTATGGAACTGGACAACTTGAAAGAAAGATGGGAGGGTAAAACATTTCACATGTCAGTTGGCTGGTAGAGATGCATGCATTCTTTTCCTTCAGCTAAACTCTTAGCGGGAGTTAAAGCAGATCCAATTTAGTAAGATTTTCCTGCAGGCAATTGCTACTTCTGGCAACCTAGAGTTCACAATTGCATGCATGACTCAGTGTGTTGAGACTCTACTTAGCAGAGCGAGAGTTTTCAGTCTTCTATCTGTTTAGTTATTTGGTTTCAGGCTACTGTCAGAATGTCCATATAAAAGTAGATAGCCATATTCTGAAACTGGTAGCTGAGACACTAGGTTGTACAAGACAGTTTGAGATAAAATTGTGGGAACAATACACGTAGAATAATGTCCAGGAGGAGGAGTGAGGCTTAAGGGAAGGCATGAACTGAGCAATTTATGTTATCTTGGAATGATGATAATTATGAAAACAGAAAATGTATGGTGTATACTGCATGTAAATGGATAAATGTTAATGTGGTTTGTTTTCTTTAATCTCAATGTATGTTTGCCTATGTCTTAAGTGATAATTTAGTAAAGGTGTTTAAAAAAAATCACAGATACCTTCTCAGCAGCTTGCCAGCAGGTCTTGCAATTTAGGGCAGTCATAGGAAGTATGCTATTATGTTCCCCAGTACCCATTTCTAACTTATATATCAACAATCTGGGAGACATTTTAAACATCCTTTTATAATTTGGTGATATTTAAAAAGCCTCTGTGGAGTATTTTCAAACAGTGATACAATGGTCACACTATTGATCTTGCATGGTGTATCTTAGTGATTCCGGAAGGTTACTGCTAAGTGAAGCTTTAGTTTCCAGTCAGTAATTTCTTGGTAGAAGAACTTCACTTTGAGTAGGAGCTTATATATAGCTATGTCACTTCACTTCATGCCCACCTTGTTGAGTCCTGAATTGCATCTGCTCTATGTTAGTCATTGGCAGTTATCTAAGTGATGCCCTGCTGTGCATTCTGTCTTTTAGCTAAGTAATACTGCAAATAAAATGCTAAATTTGCTATGTGGTTCTACAGAGGTGAGCAGATTTAGTTGTCATGCATTGGCATCATGTAACTAAGTCTTGTTTCTGATATTTGTTTAATATATTTTCATACTCTGCCAACAGGAAGTATAATCTGGCTATCCCTGGGAAAATAAATGCCTGTAATGTGACAGGTGGTGTCAGGTTGATCACCTTGCAGAAATGATGGACAGTCTCATTTACATAGAAGGAATGATTAATGACATTACTTTACTGTTGCATACTGAGGGCAAAGTCTGGGTAAGTTGCAAGTGAAGATGTAGTTAGCATGCTATAATAACAACCATTTCTTGACAGGTGAGATAGATTTAATCAATGCATACAGACCTGTCACTGGGAAGAAGAGTTTACCTTTGTTTTACTTCAGTAATTTGAAGTAAAGAAAAGTGGATTCTCTGAGTTATAATGGGATCCAAGAAAAGTTTAGCAGATGTTTGTTCCACTTCTGCATGCTCTCTGTCACCCTACATTTGCTGGGGTCACTTTTGCTACATATAGGATGATGGTCAATTGATCACAGCTTAGATTATCTTTGGGAAGCATCAGGTATCACCAGTACTGCAAGGTTAACAGCTATTTATGCAGAGCAACATTACTTTCCTGTATACTCATTTCTAAAGTGGAGGCTAGAAAGACCCGTAGATTGTTTAAAGTGAGTTTGCTTCATTAGAACTGGAGTTAGCTATGTATCTTACCTGTTGGGAAGAGCAGGATCATGGCAAAGTCCTAGCAAGAGTAATGGATCTTCTGCCCCCTCCCCCCACCATACCAGATTCCCAATTACTATAAAACACTCCTTAAACTTTTCAGCAAGCATAGCATTTTCTTCTTTACTTTAAAACTTTTATCTCAGATTTTACAGAAAAAACACTGAGCCATTTGTTAAACAAAACAAAACACTCTCACATTGAAAATAGGCAGCATGAGTAACAGTAAACCTCTCTTCTCTAGAAACTCACATTTAATGAAAATGCATGCGGCACACCATTAAACTACAAGAGACCTTGTGGAATTCATAGTCAAACAGCATATAGTGAAGGAGTAATTATCAGGTACATGAATGGTGCAGGAATTCAACAGACAAATGTGCAATGTCTTTGCTAACAGCCTAGGACAACCCACTGGAGGATAGTGTCCCTTTTCAAGAGCAACCCAGGAGCACTGTCTGGTGAAAAACAAAGGCAGAGGGAATCAAACCCTGAACTACAGGAAGCAGCTCATTAATAGCTCATAGCCTTAGTCATATACACTGTCACAAAAACTGTTGTAGCCCAAACACAGTGCATTTCACACCCACATATCTGCAAAAAACAAGCTAAATTAAAATATTTTCAAAGTGAAAGTATTAACATTAAACTTGTATAGTTCATGCTGTCCAGTTTATTCACATCCAGATAACAAATACACTGTCAGCAGTCAACAAAACAAGGAAAACCAGAGATCATGGCTAATATGATGCTTCTGTTCATTGTAATCGATTTCTTCCAAAGATCATACCAAAAGAACATGGCTAATATGATGATGTTCACTATAATTAATTTCTTCCTTTACACCATAACTACTCTGAAAAGAGTCAGTCAAGAAGTTACACGTACACACACGCATATACACACACACACACACACACACACACACACACACACACACACACACACACACACACACACAAATATACAGATGTGTTTATCAGTTACAGCTTTTCTATGTTTGCATATACATCAGATGATTGCTTGTGGTCAAATGAATGCACAAATTCATAAATAAAGACCTAGAAATAAATTTCTGCATACTGTTCTGACATCTGAGAACCATACATCGTAACGCATTGCACCCTCCTTGCCCTCCCACCTTTTAAGCTAAAGAATCAGAAATAAAGGCACAATGACAGGATCCAATTTAAATATTTCTTTTATAAATGTATAAAGTTGCTAGAGCAACAAGTTTTGCATTAGCAAGCATTTTATGAAGGATACTAAGTCTAAAACTCATGTGCCTTTCATTATTTAGTGACTGCAGTCTGTAACAATTTACCAAAAGCTACAAATATTACAAATAACAGACCAAACTACCTCCTAATTTCTTTGGGCAAAAATTCTTGACCAAGCCAAAAATAATTGGGGGACAAATTTTAAATATTATTTTATCTATTTGTTAACCAGGTAAACCAACTGAAACAAGTATCCCTTTTCAGTGGTGACCCAGGTACACTGTCTGATTAAGTGATTTACTCAAAGTCACAAGATAAGCAAATGGAAGTAGATGGACTCAAATCCTGAATTTTTGACTGCAGACAGCAGCTTGTTAATACTGACTGACTGTAATCCTGAGTGATTTACCAGAAATCAACAAAGTAACAATGGTTATGGCATAATTATGAAGCAAACTTAGAGATGTTCTGTAAAATTGGGGACAGATAAGACATAGACGACTCTAATTTACTTAAAAAGTTAACAGAACAGGTTTTGCATCAACATGCATTGTATGAATAACAAGAATTGTGATACTCTAAGGAATGGTATTACTGACTGACTGTAAACCGCAGTGATTTCAATCTTTAGTGATTTATCAGAAAATGAAGAAGTTGATAAAGGTGTATCAGTTAATGCAGAGGATTAAGATCTTAATCTCTTAATGAACAGCTTCCTGTAGTGCGTGGCACAGGGTTTGATTCTTTCTACCTCCTTACTGTGACTCTGAGCAAGTCAGTTAACCAGACTGTGCTCCTGATATGCACCTGGCTAACAGCTTAAAAAAGGACAGGGTAAAAATATAAATTTTTCTGAATAATAACAATATGAGACTCAAATGACTGGCGTCACTCGAAAATGTTCAGTGGTGCTCGCTTGTGATCGCTAAGGAGATTCAGTCTCCATTAATCCTTAGAACTTAGGCGATGGGCACATGCACTTCACAGTTGATATAACTTTCCCAGATCACACAGCCTCCTCCATGATACCTGAGCCTCTCTTCTTTATTTTGTGGTTTTCTTTTGGCCTTTGAAAGCATTTGATGGATCCTAAAGAACCCCTAGAAGACTTTTTCCATGTCCACTGTTTCCAGGTTGTGACTATAAGTCAGTGACCTTCTCTGACATTCATATTTGTCTTCTTCTACTGTGTTTCACAGTTACTCCCTTTTGTAGCATCTTCTCTTTCATTTGTTTGTCCTTCCTTTCAGAGCAACAGCCATCTGAGCACTTTTTCTTGCTCAATGGAGTTTGGTCATTTAGTTGGGTTTTCTGCTTGTCTTGTGGATAATTTTCATCACAAGTTTTGCTGCATGTTCTTGTTTTTCCTTCCTTTCTGGGGTCTTCTTAAGGAATTCATCTACTTAGACAACCTTGGGCTTATCTTGATCATGCAACTCCAGTTTCATTTTTTACTGTTTGGCTGGTAAATTGTCCTTTAGTGTGCTATTTGGATTCTTCTTCTTCTTGGTATCAGCATACCTTCTTACACACTTTCAGATGTCCAGAATCCGCTGCCTTCTCAGTTTTACATCTTTTGAAGGTAGAGGATTTCAGTGAGCTTCAGGTTCCTTATGTATCTCCTGTATTTCCAGTTCAAGGGGCATTGCCCCCCCCCACCAATCCAGCTGTGGATTCTTTGGTGTTTCCACTGAGAATTTAGGAGTTTTTTCAGTGCTGTAGCATGAGTGAAGGATCTTTTAGGTGTTCTTATTTGTAACATGGGGAAAAAAAAGGCTTTCCAAGCCCTTCAGTTCTGTTTTGAGGTGCCAAACAAGAGTAATTGTGCTCTTTGTTTCAGGGTGTCAGTTCCTGCACTCCCCTTCTATCAGAGGAATCTGACTTTGGCAAATTGTTACAGATGATGACAGAGAAGGATAAATGGCCCATAGGGATCTCACTTTTCCATGACCTACTATGGCAGATAACCTGTAACTGACCCTATGTACTTTCCCTGGATTATTTTAGCCTGCAGTTAGGCATTACTTAGACCACAGGGAATCTCCCCCCATTACATCATGGTGCTATTTTTCTGTTTTAAGATTTTTGCCACAGGAGGATGAAGTTATCACTTGTCTTCTGCCATCAGACACTGTGATTACAGATATGAGCAATTACCTGGACTATCCGTTATCAGGCAACACATCATTTTGCTTTGCTAGGAAGGGCATTCCATGCTTTCCATTTGTTTCTATGTCTGTTTGATGCAAGGTTCATGAATGTTAATAGTGCTTAACTTAACTCAGAGCATCTTCAACTCCTCCATTGCTCTTGACAGGTCTGTTCAGGTTGGGTTTTGGACTGTTCTTTCTGGGCTTTGAAACGGTATTCAGACTCAAGCTGGTAGCTGACTCTAAGCCACAGAACATCCCCTTGCAGTGTGTCCCTGATATGGACTTTTTCTTAAACCGTGTAGGGAGGCTGGGGATTCAGTGATCTATACTTGCTGAAACCCCAACCCTCCCCTGTTGATCTTTTCATCTTCCCAGTGCTTAGAATATAGTCTTAGACTCCACTTTTCCCTGTTTTCTTATTGCTCCTGATGAGCTGACCATTAAGGTACTGCTCCAGCTCAAAGACCAAGTGTGGTCAGGGAAGTGGTGCTCACTTTAGCCCTTGTATTCCACTTCACTTAGCCTTGAAAATTCCCATCCTTCAAGTTGATAGTGACAGACAGATGGCTAGCACATCTTCTTGTCTATGTTAAGAAAGTAGAACAGACTTTCCAGATATGCTAGTTATTACAAACTGTCTTAGCTACTACTCTCACCAGTGAGTGACCATTTACTTTTGGTCCTCATTGGGTACCGTTCCTTCCCTAAATTTCTACTGATAAGTATCAGTTTGCCATTTGCAAATGGCTAGGCACAGTCTTTGGCCAGTTGCCTCAGTTTGGGTCCTTGCTGTTGCATGTGGCTCCATTTTGTGGAAGGCTGGAATGTTAACAACACCCTAGCCCTTTGTTTTCAGTCAGGTCACTATGGTTAATCTATGGGATATCTGTGTCCTTTCCTTGCCTTGTGAATACCTACAGAATTTCTCAGTGGCACAGTTGTCAGTGGAGAAGGGACGCTCTTATTTGTCAATCCTGCACACGTTTCTGCTAAATCGGTTGGGTTCTTGTTGAATTCAAGGGGTTCTAGAATGCAGTTTGGGCACTGAACTAAATACAAATAGTTTCATTTCTGCCACCTATTAAGATCTGCTTTCCCTGTCCACTCAGCAGTCACAAACTCCTTAGTTAGTAGTGGTTTTGTGCTGCATTATTCCTTCTAGTGGGTCATTTTGTCCTTGTGTTGCCGCTTCTTTGCCCACGTACATCAACAAACTTACTGGCAGAACATGAACTAAGTCCACTTGCTAATTGCCTTGGTTGCCTGGCTTGATAATGATGTTGTGTTAAATATGGCCAGTGCCCAAATGCCATAAGACTATTCTTGGAGTTGTAGAGTTCCTTATATTCTAACTTTGGCAGTCATGTCTGCTATCCCTGTTTGGGTGCGGATTTTCTTAATCTTTGCCTATTTCTGAAAAGGCTCAACAAGTTCCTACTTCTGGGCCTTATACTGTATCTATGCAGTTGGTTGCAACTGGTACAGCTGGTCTTTCTGCATGATATTTTGTGGGATCTGTAGGGAGCAGCCATCATTCTTTGCATGATCTCTCTCCCGTGGGGGGGGGGGTAGTCATTCAGTTGGACTGTTTTAGGTGGCTCCAGTGGTATTGTGGACCCTGCCATTTCAAGTGGTTCTGAAGATGATTATTCTGTGGACCTCATCATGACTTGCTTCTTGATCCCTTCCTTTTGAAATGTATGATTTGGTCTTGACTGAATGCTTTTGTTACAATGGCCATTGGTCCTCATTTCCAGCTCTGACAACCATCAAAGTCAGTTTCTAATGTCTTTGCTCTTCTTCTTTGAAAACTTCCTTTTGATCTATTATTACTTTGTTTTAAGGATTTAAGCTTGTCAGTCACATTTGTAAATCCTTTCCATATGAAAGGCACATCAGCTCAGCTGCTTTGTCTAATGTATGAGATGGCAGCTCTGCTTTTCGCAGGAAAGTTTTTAGTTTTTATAAGTCGGGGGGAATGTTCCCTGCCACATATAAAGGTGTGAAATCTTATAGCAATAACCCATGGCTGGGTGTGGGTAATGCTGGATTTACCCATAGTTGGCGTGGTTTGGCCACGAGGGTTAAGTCTGAATGACCAAACAAGGCCAAACGTGGGTAAATCCAGCATTACCCACACCCAGCCTTGGGTTATTGCTATTATACAATGACATTATTTAAGAAAAAAGTTAGTTACATTTCTTAAATAATGTCCTTGTATAAGGTCGCCATGCTGCTCTTCTGCATTTTTCCCCAGTATCCTGGGGCTTTCCTGATGTACTGCACACGCGTATGGAACTTTCATTCCTACACTTACACAGTGCATCAGTGCTGTGGAAAGGAAGCAATGGAGAAAGGAAGATCTCCATTGGCTTTTTTTTTTTTTTTTTTATTAAAAAAAAAAAAAGAAACTGTGAGACTTTCAATGTATGGGAAAGATGGGATGAAGAAATCAAATAATAATCATATATGGTTCTCTAGTTTTGCATAACGTACCTGATTATCCTTTTATTTTTCTCTGTCCCATCTCTCTTGTTTGTTTGAAGTCTCCAGTTTTGTAAGTTTATGTATTTATTTTTTAAATGAAAGAAAAGTAAAGTGATCACATATATTAATGGAAGAAAGTCTGGGTGACTCGACCTTTTTCCATTGGTTTATGTTTGTTTTACAGCAGGCAGGCTGGTTAGGCTGACTAATCAGTATGCTCATTTTTGAATGTTAATTGCCAGTCATTGTACAATAATACTTAGTCTTTGGTACTGTGTGCAATCAGTAAACAAGTGTTCTAGAATCAGAACTCGTACAGTTGGTAAGATATTGATGTTAAGTTGTCAAACTCGCTTTCATTCTTGCTGGATGGGTTCGGAGCCAATCCTCGGCTCCGACTCGGCACTTGCTAAGCTCAAGAACTCATTTTACCAGCTCGAGGCAACCCTATATCCCATGATGCAAGGTGTGACTACCTCAGATCTCGTTTGCCGCTTCGCGAAGAGGTCTCCTTTTTACCAGCTCAGGTAAAGTTTTCAATTTCTGTCAGATAGTCAGAGTTTTTCCCCTTAATTTCTATTTGTCCCTTTTTGGGTATAATTTTTATACTTATACTTGTCTCCTACCCTATATTCCCTTCCTTTAGGTTAGGATTTATTTCCTTCAGGCCTTAAGCCTCCCCCTCAGTTAATTCCTGTCAGGTTGTGTGTGTGTGTTTTTAGGGATTAACTGTGTGATTGTTGCTTGTCTGTCTGTTTTTGGACATTATTATGTCTAAAGAGGTAAAGGTCTCAGGCTTCAAGAAGTGTGACTCGTGCTGTCAGAAAATGTCTCTGACAGACGGTCACACTTCTTGTGTGTATTGCCTGGGGCCTTTACACCTGCAAGACTCCTGTGCCATTTGTCACTCCTTTAGCCAGAGAGTCCTGCAGGAACGAAGAAATAAATTAATTATTCATGGCTTGTTAAAGCCAGAGGGTTCTCCGACCAAGGCTGGGTTGATTAAACCCTCTAAGCCATCTAGAGCCCAGGCTGTAGTTCCTAAGCCTTCGGCTGTGGCTCCGACTCCTTCGGAGTCGAGATCGGCTCCGGCTGGAGCCGATCTTTCTACCTGGGAGAGTGTTGTGTCGGCTCCGACACACAATTGCCTATTACTTTGTCGGCTCCTGCTGGAGCCGACATGTCTTTACCCAGTATTGGAGCTGACAAGTCTTCGGCTCCATCTGGACCCGAGAGGTCATCGGCTCTGATGGCTCCATCCAGGAAGAGATCTCGGTCTCCTTCCCTGGAGTCGATTCGTTCGGCACCGGGATCTCCTCTTTTGTCGGAGCGGAGCCATCAGAGCCGATCTTCAAGATCTTCCAGGCTATCAGACCATGATTTAGAGAGGGTGGTAAGCAGACTGTTGAAGTCACAGGCACTAGCCCAAATGCTCCATAGCCCGTCTCAACAGACGTCTGCTATTTCTCTTCCCCCCGAACTTCCTCCTCCGACTCTCCTTCAGAGTTCGGAGCCGGAGCTTCTCGGAACGGTGACCGCGGGTGCGCCGGAGCCAATACTTCCCTTTTCGGCTCCGACGTCTTTGGCTCCGATCTCCTCCATGAGACCTTCGTTAGAGGGATCCGGTCATCGAGTCTCTCTTGTCGGCTCCAAGGGGGCGATTGGCATCGGACCCTTGTCCGACCCTGCTCTCCCTCTTGGAGCTTCGGCATTGGTGAGCTCGGCACCGACATCGGCTTCGGAGCCTTCTCTTTCGGTGGGGCCGGGGATTCCTGTTTCTTCGGAGTGGGGGTCTTCTGGCCTCCTTGGGAGAGGGGCCTTCGAGGTGATGAGGAGTGTCCTAGCCCCCGAGCTAGGTCAACGGTCTATTCCTTTAGCTCCTCCATCTTCGGTGCCTGTTGATGTCTCTTGCCAGCCTCTTGCTCCCGGACCCAGAGATCCATCGCCCCAGGTTTCCCCATTGGGAATAACTTCCTCTTCCGAGGTTTCTCCTGATCCTGCAGCAGAACACACGTGTAAGAGGAAGCACACAGACTCTCCTGAGTCTACTACATCAGATACCGACTTAGATGAGTCGGAGGGTTCCCCGCGGTCCCCCTCTGAGGATGTCTCCTTTTCAGACATCCTGGAACTCCTTAAGCAGAGGGGGAACTGGCCTTCCATTAACCCCTCCGAGGATGAGTCGGTATACCTGGAGGCTTTCGGATCTCGACCCTCCACCTCCTGGGTGTCTCCGCCCTTCGACCCACTCATGCAAGTAGTGGCTCGGAAGGCGTGGGCAGCTCCGGATTCTGTGGAACCAGTTACTAGGAGGCCCTCCAAATTCATTACAGCCCCGGCAGACAAACAGTTTCTCTCTAAGGGCGTCCCTGTTGATGCTATGGTGGTGGCGGCGGCCACCAAGAAGGAACTTGCTGATCCTTCTGTGCCTGTCCATCCTCCTAATAAGGATTCTAGGACCATGGACAGGTACGGCAAGCGGATGTTTTCTTCAGCGACCTTTGCTATGCGTTCGCTGAACTACCTTTGTCACTTCACCAGACTTCAGAGAGACATTCTCAAGGAACTAGGTGAAGTGGTTCAGGATCCTTCGGCCACTGGGGCTCAGGAAAAGATTGCCTCACAGCTAGGAATCCTCAATTCTTTGACTAACTCCTCCATGTGGCTCATTTCTTATGCAGCCGATGGGGCGAGTAGGGCCGCAGGCACAGGAGTGGCACTTAGGCGTCAGGCCTGGATGCGGCTTTGTAATTTTGCAGACTCTTTTAAGGCGTCCTTCACCAATACCTCCTTTGATGGTTCGGCTTTGTTTGGGCCTCAGGTGAAGGATACATTGACCAGGTGTGAGCAAGACGGCAAGACCCTTTCTGCCATAGGAGTCCATTCTCCACCCCTTCAAGACCCTATCCAAAGGGTCAGAAGGGAGGGAAAATGTGGTTCCGTAAATCTCAAGGAGTCACGCCAGACACACGTTGTCAGTTTACCCCCAGAGGCAGAGGGGGTAATAATAATAGGCGCCGCCCTAGGGGCAGAGGGGGTCCGCAGAATCAGGGTAGTAGGGAGAATCTCCCTGATAAACCCTTCCAGCATCCCTGAGGTGTTGCCCCACTGCCCACCCTTGGAGGCAGTCGGGGGAAGATTGTCGCTGTACCCAATAGCCTGGCATTCCCTCTCTCAAGACAAATGGGTACAGTCGATCATATCCGAGGGCTACAATATCCCTTTCGAGAGGTATCCCGTTCCTCATCATTCCCTTCCAGACGTCTCACCCGGTCTAAGGGAATTGGCAAAACAGGAGGTATCAAAACTCCTAGCAAAAAGAGCCATCCAAATAGTGCCAGCAGACCAAGTAGGATCCGTCACCTACTCAAGATTCTTTTTGGTCCCCAAAAGGACGGGAGATTGGAGACCAATTTTAGACCTCAGCAAACTAAACAAGTTTGTCAAGAAGGCAAGGTTCCGGATGGTCACGCTTCAGTCCATTCTACCCTTTTTGGGCAAGGACAACTGGATGTGCTCAATAGACCTAAAGGATGCGTACTATCATATAAAGATTCACAGGCGCTCCAGAAGGTTTCTCCGCTTTCGGCTGGGGTCCAGTCATTTTCAATTCGGAGCCCTGCCCTTTGGCCTCACTACAGCCCCCAGAGTGTTTACCAAATGCATGGCAGTGGTTACAGCTCATCTGAGACGTCAAGGATTCCAGGTGTTTCCGTATCTAGACGACTGGCTCCTCTCCGCCACCAACAGGCATCAACTTCTCAAGGCCAGAGACCACACTCTGCAAACCTGCAAGCAATTGGGGATTTCAATAAATTTCGAAAAATCTTCTCTGTCGCCTTGCCAATCTATTACCTTTATAGGCGCAAAATTAGACACTGTCAGCATGTCAGCCAGACTCACAGAACGAAGAATTCTGGACATTCAGAAGTATGTTCGGATCATATTACTCAGCAAGAAGATCAGAGCCAAATTTGTCCTGAAGGTTCTGGGTCTTATGGCTGCAGCCATTGTTCTTCTGCCATTAGCCCGCTTCCACGTGCGTCTTCTGCAGTGGATGTTGTTCGCTCAATGGTCATTCCAGCAACTCCCCATGAGTCACGAGATTTTCGTCACGCAGTCGTGCAAGAGTCATCTAACCTGGTGGATGTCTTCTCTTCTGCTCCATCAGGGCTGACTGTTTCTTCCCCCCAGTTCCGGTTGCCACAGTCACTACGAATGCCTCTCTGATCGGGTGGGGGGGGGGCATTATCAGGGCAGGATGGTCCATGGGACTTGGCAACCCATAGAATACCATCTGCACA
Organism: Protopterus annectens; assembly: GCF_019279795.1. Classification (NCBI taxonomy): domain Eukaryota; kingdom Metazoa; phylum Chordata; order Ceratodontiformes; family Protopteridae; genus Protopterus; species Protopterus annectens. The sequence continues at coordinate 47,202,825 of NC_056751.1, read as the reverse complement.
TAAATGTCCTAGAGATGAGAGCAGTGCTTTTAACGTTGCAAGCCCTCAACGACTTTCTTCCCTTAGGGACTATTGCAGTTCAGACGGACAACATGTCTGTAGTCTGGTATATCAACAAGCAGGGCGGCACCAGGTCCTACCCACTGTGTCGAGAAGCTCTCAGACTTTGGCAATGGGCGATCTCTTCTCATTGGTTTCTGATAGCAACGCATATCCCCGGGAGATCCAACCTCTTAGCGGACAGACTGAGCAGAGCTATTCTTATGCCACACGAGTGGTCTCTCAAGCAATCGGTAGTGGACGAGATTTTTCAGAAGTGGGGCTTCCCTTCCTGCGACCTTTTTGCTACACCCCAAAACAGCAAATGCCCGGACTTCTTCACCCTTTTTCCTCTACCAGGCCATTCCCCGAGAGACTCTCTAACCCAGGATTGGCCCCAGGGACTTTTGTATGCCTTTCCTCCTTTTCCACTGATACCGCAAGTTATTCAAAAAGCTACCGTATTGAGAGCCAAGTTGATCCTCATTGCCCCTTACTGGCCTCGACAAATTTGGTTTCCGTCCCTGCATTGTCATCTCCTGGCGCAGCCTTGGCATCTGGACCCAGTTCCAGACCTTCTGACCCACCAGTCGGGTCAACCGCACCGGGCCATTCGTTCTCTCAACCTCACTGCTTGGTTGCTCCACTTCCTTCCTTAGCCAGGCTTCCTATGATCTCTAACCCCGTTAGGGATATCATAGTAGCTTCTCTTAAGTCCTCCACCAGAAAGATTTATGCTAGTAAGTGGAAACGCTTTTCTTTCTGGGCAAAGTCTAAACAATTAGATCCCTTTACTGCTCCAGTGCATTCAGTTTTGGATTTCTTAGCAGAGATTTTTCAATCAGGGTCTTCTGCTTCTACAGTTAAAGTCCAATTGGCAGCGATCTCTAATTTTCATGTTGGTTTTGCAGATCAAAACATAATGTCCCACAAACTTTGCAAAGCCTTTCTCAGAGGTATATTTCTTTTAAAGCCTCCAATCAGAGATCCCCCTCCACAGTGGGATTTGAACTTAATGCTAGCATCCTTGATTCTACCCCCCTTCGAACCGGCTGCTACATGCTCCTTAAAGTTTATTTCCTGGAAAACAATTTTCTTGGTGGCTGTTACTTCAGCTAGAAGGGTTTCTGAACTTCAGGCCCTTTGTGTCCGTTCCCCTTACTTGGTTTTTCACAAAGATAGGGTATCTTTAAGACCTAATCCATCTTTCTTACCCAAAGTTGCTTCCCAGACGAATCTTAACCAATCTATTGATTTGCCAGTTTTTTTCCCTAATTATTCAGACAAAGCTGAACAAAAACTTCATTGCTTAGATGTCCATCGTCAACTTAGATATTATTTAGACAGAACTAAACAGTTCAGAAAATCTGATCAACTATTCCTTTTTTATGCAGAGAATAGAAGAGGTCTCCCAGTCTCTAAAGTGACCTTATCCAGATGGCTATCTTCTATCATTTCTTATGTTTATCATCTTAGAGGCAAGCAACTGTCCTCAAAACCAAAAGCACATTCTACCAGGAGCCTATCCACATCCACAGCTTTTCAGGATAGGCTACCTATTGACACCATTTGTGCAGCAGCCACTTGGGCCACTCCTCACACCTTTGTCTCTCATTACAAATTGGACTTGGCCTCCAGGGACAGGGCTAGGTTTGGTTCCACAGTTCTCAAGAGTCTGTTCCATTGAGCCACCCAGGATAGAGGTGCTAGGGACGCAGTCCCATCCAGCAAGAATGAAGGCGAGTTTGACAACTTAACATTTAGAAGTTATGTACATACCATAACGTTCCATGTTAGTTGTCTTCTCTCGCCTTCTTTCTTGCATCCCTCCCTCCTTCCCCCTGGCCTGGACTGATCTTGAGGTTGTACCTTCCTTTTTGTTGGGGGTTTTGGTCACTCTTTCCAAGAGTTCACAATAGGAAGAGTCATTACTGTTAGTGGCCATTGGCCTAGTTTCTCCTACATTTAGTATCTTCTTGCTGGGCAAGAAGTATTTTTTGGCAGGGTTTTCTTCTAGCTACCAAACGAGATCTGAGGTAGTCACGCCTTGCATCATGGGATATAGGGTTGCCTCGAGCTGGTAAAATGAGTTCTCAAACTTAGCAAGTGCCGAGTCAGAGCCGAGGATCGACTCCGAACCCATCCAGCAAGAAAGAAGGCGAGAGAAGACAACTAACATGGAACGTTATGGTATGTACATAACTTCTAATTTTCCCCCTTAGCTTACATGCTAGCCTTCTATAGTCAGAATAGGACACTGAATAGTGTTGCATACTCAGCTTGCTTGTAACCATGTCAGCTTTTACTGTTTGAAATTTTCTGTATCTTGTTTTTTTAAATTCAAAAACAATGCTGCAAAAGTAACAAACCTCACAAAAGAAAAGCAGCCACACCAGTCCAGTAGCTTTGGGGCAAAAAAGCTCACAATCAGGCAAAAATGTTCCACAAACCGATTTATTAACTTGTAAAAGAACTCCTGCAATAGGCAACACACACGTTTTCGTCTCTCAGGAAGACTTCATCAGATACACCAATTTCCTGTTTGCACTCAGGTTAAATACTTTGTTCCAAAACACTAATTAATTAATTAATCCATTTGGCTAAAATAGGTCAAAAAACCTAATTTCAAAAAAACATTTTCCTAAAAGGTGTATGAATGCACAAACACAAATACTTAAAATACATTTATCTTGGTTCCACAACTTAAATAAAAAACTAAAAACATAAGATTAATTAAAAATCTTAATAAGAACAAAACAAATTCAACTAACTTATTAAATTACTAGATATCCAAATGTATTTGCATTTACAAAAAATGTATATGTATAAATATGTTCTAAAGGTAAAACACATTAGGCACGTTTTACTTGATATACTGTGCCCTAATTTTCAAGTATGGAGCAATCGAGATGGATTCATTTAGGCCAGGGGATTTGTTGGCTTCCAACAAAATCTGCCAGTATGTTTCTTTATGGGCAAGACGAGCCTCCCATGGACCTCCCCTAATGTCCTTTGGAACTACCTCAAGGACAAAAAACAAAAATTTTGCATTTTCACATAAGGTGGTGTGCTTGTATAATGCGCTGGTGTTTTTACACTTAGAGATGTCATATATGTGTTCGTATATGCGTCTGTGAAATAACCTTTCGGTTTTTCCAACGTAAAATGCTGGACATTTTTGGCATACTGCCAAATAAACCAAACCACCTGTCTTGCAGTTATAGTGACCTCTTGCCTTAATGTCCCTACTTCTGCTTTCCACAAAAACATGACTAGCTTGTAAAATGTACTTGCAGGAGGAACAATGGCCACACTTGAAAGTACCTATGTTGGTTCTAGAGTGTACATTGGAAAAATCTGGTTGTTCCAGTGTTTTTTTGATATTAATGCCCTTCCTAAATACAGTTTTAATGTCTCTGTCCTTGAAAACATCTAGATCAGTCAATTCCCTGAACATATCCCATTCTTTTTCAATGATATTCCTTACATGGGAAGCGTTTCCACTAAACTCTGTAATAAATGTAAAACTACCAAGAAACTGATCTGTCCTATTGCATGTGGAAGCATTTTCAATATTGACTCCAGTTTTACCTAGAATGGGAGCAAATCTAGATGACCTTGCCAATGTTACTTCCTCTTGCACCGTGTTAATCAACGATACAGGATAACCCCTTTCCAGAAATAAATGTTGCAATGTACAACATTCTTGATGATAATCCTTGTCAAGGGAAGTCATCCGTGAGATACGAACATATTGTCCCTTGAGAATTCCCTTTTTTTGAAAACTGGGGTGGGAACTCTGGTAGTGTAGGTAACCATTAGAAAATGTAGGTTTACGATAAATGTTGGATTTGAATCCATGGTCACCCACAGTAAGTGTCACATCCAGATAGTTGACACTGTGTTGGGAAATATGATGTGTAAACTTTAAGAAATTAGTAGTAGTATGTATGTACTCAATAAATTTCCCTATACCATCCACTGGTCCCGTCCAAAAAATACAAATATCATTGAGGAATCTACAGTAGAAGTTCCAAAATTTTGAAAAGGGGCTGTCCAGAATGAATTTCTTTTCCCAAATATACATAATAATATCGGCATAAGTAGGTGCACAATTTGCCCCCATAGAAACACCTGTCACTTGGTGAAAATATTCACCCAAAAAGAACACAAAATTGTTCTTTAAAACAAGACCCATCAATTCAGTAATAGCATGCACATCGCTGTTAGTGATGTGGGGACATTCCCAAAGGGCTTCTTCTAACCATTCTTTGAGAAAACTTTGAGAAAAGGATAGAGGGTAGGTTTAGGAAGGAGTTGGGGTTGGATCATTTGGTGGCCAATTTAACATACCAGGAAAGACAACTCCTTGACCAACTTAAGGGTGATCCCACCCTTAGGGTTATGGAACCGGATAAGGGCGGGGGGACTGTCATTATGGATTGTCTTGTTTACCAGGGTAAAATGTATGACATCCTACATGACCATCAAAAATACACCTCTGCCTCTTTGAATGAAATCAATATATCTTATCACAAGATAGATCTAGTTGTGCAAGATTTATTAGATCAGGAGGTTATTGATTTCCAAATTTATACTTTTCTTTCAAATACGGATCCCAGGATACCATCTATTTTCGGGATACCCAAGGTGCACAAAAACCCCCTTGATCCACCATTAAGACCCATAGTAGCATCACAGGGTTCGAAGACCCACCCCATATCTAAATACCTGGACTGGAGAATGAAGGAGTTATGGGGTAGAGAGGAATACATTCTTAAAGATTCATGGGCTTTTTTGAGGAGTATCACTCCAGATCTGCTTGTAACAAATATGGTATTTTTAACCATTGATGTAGTGGATCTTTTTTCGGTCATTCCCCATGAATTGGGTCTAGAATGGTTAGAAGAAGCCCTTTGGGAATGTCCCCACATCACTAACAGCGATGTGCATGCTATTACTGAATTGATGGGTCTTGTTTTAAAGAACAATTTTGTGTTCTTTTTGGGTGAATATTTTCACCAAGTGACAGGTGTTTCTATGGGGGCAAATTGTGCACCTACTTATGCCGATATTATTATGTATATTTGGGAAAAGAAATTCATTCTGGACAGCCCCTTTTCAAAATTTTGGAACTTCTACTGTAGATTCCTCGATGATATTTGTATTTTTTGGACGGGACCAGTGGATGGTATAGGGAAATTTATTGAGTACATACATACTACTACTAATTTCTTAAAGTTTACACATCATATTTCCCAACACAGTGTCAACTATCTGGATGTGACACTTACTGTGGGTGACCATGGATTCAAATCCAACATTTATCGTAAACCTACATTTTCTAATGGTTACCTACACCAGAGCCCCAGTTTTCAAAAAAGGGAATTCTCAAGGACAATATGTTCAGATCTCACGGATGACTTCCTTGACGAGGATTATCATCAAGAATGTTGTACATTGCAACATTTATTTCTGGAAAGGTATCCTGTATCGTTGATTAACACGGTGCAAGAGGAAGTAACATTGGCAAGGTCATCTAGATTTGCTCCCATTCTAGGTAAAACTGGAGTCAATATTGAAAATGCTTCCACATGCAATAGGACAGATCAGTTTCTTGGTAGTTTTACATTTATTACAGAGTTTAGTGGAAACGCTTCCCATGTAAGGAATATCATTGAAAAAGAATGGGATATGTTCAGGGAATTGACTGATCTAGATGTTTTCAAGGACAGAGACATTAAAACTGTATTTAGGAAGGGCATTAATACCAAAAACACTGGAACAACCAGATTTTTCCAATGTACACTCTAGAACCAACATAGGTACTTTCAAGTGTGGCCATTGTTCCTCCTGCAAGTACATTTTACAAGCTAGTCATGTTTTTGTGGAAAGCAGAAGTAGGGACATTAAGGCAAGAGGTCACTATAACTGCAAGACAGGTGGTTTGGTTTATTTGGCAGTATGCCAAAAATGTCCAGCATTTTACGTTGGAAAACCGAACATATCTGACACATATATGACATCTCTAAGTGTAAACACCAGCATTATACAAGCACACCACCTTATGTGAAAATGCAAAATTTTTGTTTTTGTCCTTGAGGTAGTTCCAAAGGACATTAGGGAGGTCCATGGGAGGCCTGCCTTGCCCATAAAGAAACATACTGGCAGATTTTGTTGGAAGCCAACAAATCCTGGCCTAAATGAATCCATCTCGATTGCTCCATACTTGAAAATTAGGGCACAGTATATCAAGTAAAACGTGCCTAATGTGTTTTACCTTTAGAACATATTTATACATATACATTTTTTGTAAATGCAAATACATTTGGATATCTAGTAATTTAATAAGTTAGTTGAATTTGTTTTGTTTTTATTAAGATTTTTCAATTAATCTTATGTTTTAGTTTTTATTTAAGTTGTGGCCAAGATAAATGTATTTTAAGTATTTGTGTTTGTGCATTCATACACCTTTTTGAAACTAGGTTTTTTGACCTATTTTAGCCAAATGGATTAATTAATTAATTAGTGTTTTGGAACAAAGTATTTAACCTGAGTGCAAACAGGAAATTGGTGTATCTGATGAAGTCTTCCTGAGAGACATTGCAGGAGTTCTTTTACACGTTAATAAATCGTTTGTGGAACATTTTTTGCTGATTGTGAGCTTTTGCCCCAAAGCTACTGGACTGGTGTGGCTGCTTTTCTTTGTGATTGCAGCATTGTTTTTGGGCTTGTTCGTTATGGCTGCTAGTCCGACGGCTTTTTCGGGGCAGGAGCAACAGGGGGGTCCCCCTGTGGATCCATCCAGGTCCAGCTCACGGGCCAGTTGACTACCCTGATCAATCTCTTGACTCCCATCGGAATGGGAATTCAGACATTACTTCATGAGCAACGGAACCTTTCCAAATTGGTTGTTCCTACTCAGAGAAATCTACCTGCTACAGATTTTAATGATGGTGCAGTCCGACCAAGGGGGAACGCTAATTCTGCTTCTGTTCCTTCTACTGACTTCAATAGTATGCCAGCAGCTCTCCACCTATTCCAGCGGCTCAGCCGGTCGGTGATATTGAACCTAATCACCATCCTACTTCATCTTTTAACGAATGGTTTTTGTTAAAACCTAAGTTTGAATACGAGGAGCACTATCAGGGTCGTGGAGCTAGCGGTGTTACTTATTCTGAACTCCAACGGCGTTTTGAGAATGCCTTGTATCGTTACAAGACTTTGGAATTGGACAATCTATACCTTACGGAAAATCTGAATAAAGGTACTGTACCAAAGGGTTTAAGGGTATACAAATACCCGAATCAGGTTATATCGGGAAGCCCTTTTCACAAAGACCTCATTGAGGCTTTTGATCAATGCCAAAGCAATCAAAGAACAATGAGGAACTTGTTATTTTACAGCAGGATATTTCTGTATACTTTAAACGCATGTCTGATGATTTGCAATTTGATTCTGGCAAATGTTATGAAATTAGAAGGGATGTAGATTCACATTGTGAAACAGTATTAAATCGCAAATACAAAAAACTAAGAAGGATTTGGTAGAGTATGAACACAGTACCTAATCCACCTCCATTCAAACAGCAATTTTATCACCATGACCCTGAGCAAGGCCCTAATAGTCCTTCTACGGAGGCTCCTGTAGAACAGAGGAATATTGAATTCCCACATGGTGAAGCTGATGAATTATTTGGGGACGGGGAACATGCCTTCCAACAAGGGCAGCAACCTCTTAACAATTGCCACCCTTTAGATCAAGCCCCTGGCACAAAGAGGGGGAGGGGGGTATTCTCGGGGGTGGAGGAGAAACCAGAGGCAGAAATGGTAAACAACCACGAGCATGTTGTAACAGCCTTGGGACAATATACTTTACACACCTGTAACAACTATCACATTTACAACTACAGTGATTTTGTCATTTCTGACCATTGTTTTCAGTTGTTTACCAAGGGGTTTAAGTACGTCCCTAATAAACACAGCAATTTAATTCATGCTATTTTAGACCTCAAGCTTTTTATCCGTAAACTAAACTTGGAACACCTGATGGGGAATTCTAATGGTGCTCCTGGTTTCCTTTTGAAAAAATCCAGCACCTTCAATCCCCCCCTCCATCCACAATTAAAAAACTTTGAGAAAAGGATAGAGGGTAGGTTTAGGGGGTTGGATCATTTGGTGGCCAATTTAACATACCAGGAAAGACAACTCCTTGACCATGATCCCACCTTATGGAGGGGACTGTCATTATGGATTGTCTTGTTTACCAGGGTAAAATGTATGACATCCTACATGACCATCAAAAATACACCTCTGCCTCTTTGAATGAAATCAATATATCTTATCACAAGATAGATCTAGTTGTGCAAGATTTATTAGATCAGGAGGTTATTGATTTCCAAATTTATACTTTTCTTTCAAATACGGATCCCAGGATACCATCTATTTTCGGGATACCCAAGGTGCACAAAACCCCTTGATCCACCATTAAGACCCATAGTAGCATCACAGGGTTCGAAGACCCACCCCATATCTAAATACCTGGACTGGAGAATGAAGGAGTTATGGGGTAGAGAGGAATACATTCTTAAAGATTCATGGGCTTTTTTGAGGAGTATCACTCCAGATCTGCTTGTAACAAATATGGTATTTTTAACCATTGATGTAGTGGATCTTTTTTCGGTCATTCCCCATGAATTGGGTCTAGAATGGTTAGAAGAAGCCCTTTGGGAATGTCCCCACATCACTAACAGCGATGTGCATGCTATTACTGAATTGATGGGTCTTGTTTTAAAGAACAATTTTGTGTTCTTTTTGGGTGAATATTTTCACCAAGTGACAGGTGTTTCTATGGGGGCAAATTGTGCACCTACTTATGCCGATATTATTATGTATATTTGGGAAAAGAAATTCATTCTGGACAGCCCCTTTTCAAAATTTTGGAACTTCTACTGTAGATTCCTCGATGATATTTGTATTTTTTGGACGGGACCAGTGGATGGTATAGGGAAATTTATTGAGTACATACATACTACTACTAATTTCTTAAAGTTTACACATCATATTTCCCAACACAGTGTCAACTATCTGGATGTGACACTTACTGTGGGTGACCATGGATTCAAATCCAACATTTATCGTAAACCTACATTTTCTAATGGTTACCTACACTACCAGAGTTCCCACCCCAGTTTTCAAAAAAAGGGAATTCTCAAGGGACAATATGTTCGTATCTCACGGATGACTTCCCTTGACGAGGATTATCATCAAGAATGTTGTACATTGCAACATTTATTTCTGGAAAGGTTATCCTGTATCGTTGATTAACACGGTGCAAGAGGAAGTAACATTGGCAAGGTCATCTAGATTTGCTCCCATTCTAGGTAAAACTGGAGTCAATATTGAAAATGCTTCCACATGCAATAGGACAGATCAGTTTCTTGGTAGTTTTACATTTATTACAGAGTTTAGTGGAAACGCTTCCCATGTAAGGAATATCATTGAAAAAGAATGGGATATGTTCAGGGAATTGACTGATCTAGATGTTTTCAAGGACAGAGACATTAAAACTGTATTTAGGAAGGGCATTAATATCAAAAAAAACACTGGAACAACCAGATTTTTCCAATGTACACTCTAGAACCAACATAGGTACTTTCAAGTGTGGCCATTGTTCCTCCTGCTTTACAAGCTAGTCATGTTTTTGTGGAAAGCAGAAGTAGGGACATTAAGGCAAGAGGTCACTATAACTGCAAGACAGGTGGTTTGGTTTATTTGGCAGTATGCCAAAAATGTCCAGCATTTTACGTTGGAAAAACCGAAAGGTTATTTCACAGACGCGTATACGAACACATATATGACATCTCTAAGTGTAAAAACACCAGCGCATTATACAAGCACACCACCTTATGTGAAAATGCAAAATTTTTGTTTTTTGTCCTTGAGGTAGTTCCAAAGGACATTAGGGGAGGTCCATGGGAGGCTCGTCTTGCCCATAAAGAAACATACTGGCAGATTTTGTTGGAAGCCAACAAATCCCCTGGCCTAAATGAATCCATCTCGATTGCTCCATACTTGAAAATTAGGGCACAGTATATCAAGTAAAACATGCCTAATGTGTTTTACCTTTAGAACATATTTATACATATACATTTTTTGTAAATGCAAATACATTTGGATATCTAGTAATTTAATAAGTTAGTTGAATTTGTTTTGTTTTTATTAAGATTTTTCAATTAATCTTATGTTTTTAGTTTTTTATTTAAGTTGTGGAACCAAGATAAATGTATTTTAAGTATTTGTGTTTGTGCATTCATACACCTTTTAGGAAAATGTTTTTTTGAAATTAGGTTTTTTGACCTATTTTAGCCAAATGGATTAATTAATTAATTAGTGTTTTGGAACAAAGTATTTAACCTGAGTGCAAACAGGAAATTGGTGTATCTGATGAAGTCTTCCTGAGAGACGAAAACGTGTGTGTTGCCTATTGCAGGAGTTCTTTTACACGTTAATAAATCGGTTTGTGGAACATTTTTGCCTGATTGTGAGCTTTTTTGCCCCAAAGCTACTGGACTGGTGTGGCTGCTTTTCTTTTGTGTTGTTTTTTTAAATTGTTTCAAAAATTGTGCTCCAGGGCCCAGTTTTTAGAATTAATATTCACCAGTAATATGAGAGTGACTTATATCTACTGTAGGTCTTCATTCCACCTTACCCAGAAAGAATGGATACAGCATCTCTAACGCTCAAATATGTAGGCCTTAAAAATACATCTGGCCATAAATGAATCTGTATCAGTTAGGTCTCAGGTGGTGCAATTATATTTTTAAACTTTTTTTACTGATATTGATTTGAAGTACCTCATTTACATAAAAAGGCTAAAATTCTGCCTAAATTTGGTGTGTGAAAGAAGACCTGCAATAGTAAGGCACGACTGTCAAAGAATATAGGAGAGTGGCATTGACTCGAGAAAAAATGGCGAGATTTGATGTGACACCGACCCCAAGTAGAAAATGGGCAAAAAAGGGTACGATGGAATGCATGTTATGGGTAAGTTTATCATTGATTCCCAAGTTAGAAAAGTGCTTCCTGCAAAAAAGCACAAAAAATGACAAATGTTCTGCAATATTGGAACTATAAATACTTATAACTTTCATGTGGTTGCAGCAAATAATTTTCTGATATGAAACAACAGAAATAACTGAAATTGTGCAAGATCTTCACTTTGGGGAAAATGGAGAAATCAACACAATTGTGGTGTGATTTGTTTGGCAAAAAATCTCAGGTTTCTTTAAAAAATGTCACATTTTGGGTATCTGAAAAAATGGCAGCCGTAATCATAGGAAGTAAAGAAAAAACATAAATAATAATTTAAAGAGTGAAAAGAACTTAATGAAAATCAGCAAGTACCAACATTTTGACATTTGCTAATAATAAAGTGGGTCACTTCATTGAACCATCAGTTCAATGAACGGCATTTAATTGAAAATGCCGTACATAGAATTTCCCTCATGTAGGGGGCTGGGCCTCCCACATCCCCCTCCCCCGCTAATTATATATACCTTCTCTGAGATCACACTACAGTGGGGAAAGGGCAAATTTCCCAATCCTCACTGTACCATGTTCTCAGTATGAACAGTTTGATGAATGGCATGTTTGATGCAATTGCACTGAAAATGCCAATCGATGAATTGATTTTTTGATGAACTGATAAGAACCCCAGTAGAGTATATCGTTCTAGTCAAACAAACAGAAGTTCCTGCTTTCACTAAAGCGCCTTGTACAAAGTCAAGGAGTTTATTTAGAAGAGATTGTGTAATCTTAGGGTCCAACACTGGGGCAAGATGATAGTTTGTCAGAGTCTCTGCATGACCCACTGATTTCCATTTGACCATAACCTTAATGCTCAAATTACACTACAAGATATGATTGCATTTTAATGATCACCACCTTGTTGCTTTGCTTTAAAATAAGATGAGCATTCAATTTCCTTGTAGCCCCTCATGGATAATTTTGTGGATGTTCCCTACTGAATTGCCAGCAGTTGAAATGCTAAGTGCTATAAAGCCAGAGAAAAAAAGACTGAAAATACAGGAAAAGAGTTGTTGTTCTTCTTTCGGCTTTTCCCGGTTAGGGGTCATGAATCTTGAAAATCTCTCTGCTCATTAAAACTTCTTTTTGCCTTCCACCCCTCCATGCGGAGGCCAAGTCGCCCAAACCTCCCGAACATATATATAACAACTCTGAGATCACCATACCTCTGAGAAAAGTGAATATTTCAAGAAATGGCATCTCAGAGTTAGTATATACAAGTATGATCTTTCGGCCATTCAATATCCGCTTTTCGGGACTCTATCTAGTGGGTCCTGATGTTTCAAAAGGTTACCTTTTTCAAGTTTTCTTTAGACTTAAATGAATCAAATGAGTCTTCTTCAGAAATAAAACATGGGATTAATGTTACAAGAAAGTAATCTCTTCTTTATAAATGTGCTATTTATCCTATTAGATGAAGAGATATTTCTGTTCACTTGGATGAGGATAGTTCGGGAACTTGAACCTGCTGCATATGATAATTTGACACAAAGTACTTGGTCTTGCCCTGTGCCTAAAGTTAAAATAATACAATCCCAGTGAGCTCTGTGGTACATAGGGGTGGAGCCCTGACTATAAATTTGGCAGGCTGAGTTCATTTAGTGAGTCTGGACATCAGAATGGCAGGGTGAAGATGGGAGTGAAATGCCCATGTTAGCTCACCCATCCTGGTAAAGGGACATGGTAGGCTTTCTGCTCAAGCACCATCTGTTTGAAGGTGGGTGGTAATTTGAGCAGCAACAATAACAAGCTTATACCCTGGATCCATACAGGCATACTTTAGCTGAGATTAATGTATAGGAGGTTGGCATAATGGTTAAGGTGCTTACCTTACAGGCATGAGGTGCAGGGTTTGATTATCAGGCTTAAAGTGGTCCACAAGGGCAGTTAGCCTAGTACTAATCTATGAACCATGCACCCAGTGCATCAGTTTTGTAGACCATGTTGTGACAAGGAGGGGAGCTGCTGAGTCACACTAGGGAGGAGTGAGGGCAAAAATATTGAACCAGTTTTGGTTAATGGGTTCACAGCATGTGACTCTCACCCATTCTGCTTAGGCAGAATGTAGGAACAAAAGGACGTATAGATGACCATGGTTCCTAATAAGCAGGAGAGGGCCCAAAAGGTCATGTTCTCTGGCTGTCCAAAAATTATGATATTATTACTTCTCACATCCTTATGCATCCTCATGATTTTAAAGACAATACTGTATACATTTGTGCCATATGGTCAGGGTAGAGGTAGAAAGGTAAACAATGTATGTTATGAATCCGAAAAACGCAAAACATTTTACAAACAGCCACTATTTTCAGTGCAATATATTTCCCATTATTTCGAAATACCTTCACCAAATTCCAAGATGAAAAGAGCTGTTCCCAACAACTAGGAGAAACAGTTCACCTAGACTACAGTCCACACATGTGTGAAGAGGTAATTAGCTCCTTAGTGGAAATCAACAATAAAGATATAACAGCAGGTTATGATCACTCACTTTTGAACTAAATGATTACAGAATTATCAATGTAGTGTTGCCTGAATTATTTATTGAATTTCAGCACATATCTGTCTGTTACTCTTGGTGAGTGACTTTGATTTGTTTATTGTTGTTTGCCAGTATTAAAGTAATCTGATTCTCTTCCAGATTTTCGATTTATTTTTATGGATTTATAAATCATTGCATTAAAATTTATTAAATGTAGTGTTGTAACTGTGGTGAGTCGCTAATCCTGCTATACGGCCTCCTGACTGATAGTAATGGTAAAGCCTCATCACATGCTCTTACAAGCCGAGGTATGATAAGTGTAGGATGCCCATGACGACATTAATAAAATCAGTGCTGTAAGTTCACAGGATGACAAGCCACTCGATAGACCTAGACTGGTCTACAGTGTTACTTGTGTGCTTAATTCAGTGACAACATGACACCTGTCTTGATGGAAATTCTAACAGAAGAAGGTGGCAGGTAATGCCATGAAATAATAATGTCCATTTTGCAATTGTGGCAGTATAATGAGCATGAACATTATTGCCATGTGCAAGCATCCACATTCCAGTGCTCTCTCTCAGCATCTCCCCCAAACCTGGTAACCCCACCGGGTCTATATTATGCTTTTGTTAACTGTACCACTGTTGTTCCATTGTATCTAAATGCTACAAAGAATTATGTCTTTCTGGTGCTGTACTACTGTATTGTATTAGTGTTGTTGTGGAGCTTTTCTCCCTGGGCCTCCACTGAAAATGGGCTCATCTTGGCCCAGTGGACCTTTCTAGTAAATAAATGCAAATAAATAAACTGTTCATAGTGAGATCGCAGTACAGTGATGATCAGAAAATTTGCCCTTTCCTAACTGTAGTGCGATCTTGGAGTTGGTATATATAATTAGCGGGGTGTGTGGGGGGGCACAAGATTAAATTTAATGAACGGCATTTTCGATGTAAGTGCTCTTCACTGAACTGACTTTTTGATTATATAATATAGACCCACCCCATCTACTGCTTGGGCAAGAAGGAGAGAGAAGAACATCTACAATGCCCTGAAGCACCCCAGACAAGCTTAGAAAGTTGGAGTACTGTGAGCACAACATGACCTGTTTCTATTTTAAATGACATTTTGTAATCAGTACTCTGCAAATAAACTGCACTTTATCCATGCAGGAGTACAGTAGGCAGGTATGAATGTTCTATTATGTCAAAATTAGAGTTTAGGATTTGGTATAAAAAGGCATATACAACATTAATCTACTCCTAAACTTGTGCAGCAAACTCTCTGACAGAAGCTGCAGCTTACAGAAGATCAGAAATGTATTGGCAGACTGCCTGTAATGCTTCCATTGAGATTGCCACATTCCTGTGGCACTTTTCTTTTAATATCCCTTTTGTTCCTACTGCCTGTCAACCATCAGCCCCTTCCATGCCCTTACTGGCCTATTAAATTGTTTTTATTTTGTATTTTTTCAAGGTTTCCCCAGTCTGAGACTATCAGACCCTTTCTCAGTCAGTCAACCTATTTGTTCCCATCATCCAGTAGCAGCTGACTGAGAGAGGTCATCATCAAGGTCACTGTTAGGGTGATTGAATGCTTTTTTTCCATCCCTACTCATCTCCACACTTGACAAGGTGCTCAGGAGGGAGCATTCAGTGGGCTGCCCAAGGAGGACATCTCCTCATTTCTGCGAGGAGCTTTCCATCCAAGCAGCCCTGTGCCTCCCCTGGCGGCATGAGAGGCGTTTCCTCTGGTCTCCATCAGGTAGACTTTACCACCATATGTGCCTCTGAGGGTGTGTGAACACCCCACCCTCCCCCTAGAAGGCAATTTCTCTTTACTCCTTCCCCTCTCTACCTAACTTCTCCAGTGCAGGGACCAGTACTTGAATCCTGGTCACAAGACTCACAGTTAGTTTTCCATCCAGGCTATTAATTCTACTTTAGATGAGAGAAAGTCATGGATGGACATCATCCAGGCAGCTATCAGGATTTTCTAGTTAGCCCTAATCCCCATCTCTGAGTTAGCTGACAGGTTCAGCATGCACTACCAGCTCCCAAACATATGTGCTAATAGACATTCTGAGCTCCAGCTACAGCAGGAAGTTCATGGTGTTCTCAGCTCCATCACAACCTTATCTCTGCAGGAAAACTTGTAAGGGTAACCAACCTCAGTGTTAGTACAGCAGTGATTCCAGCTGCCTGCCCCCCCCCCCCGATACATAACTATTGATTGCACATTCCCACTGTTCCTTATCAGCTTTTCTAGCCGAGTGGTACCAATTGATCCCAGGTCATCTGGGTCACAGTTAGG
>NC_056751.1:47164404-47181904 GCF_019279795.1 Protopterus annectens | reverse complement strand
AACTTATAAACTTTCGCTCCATAACCATACTTTCTCCCATCTCTAAAATACTAGAAAAATGTATTCATCTTCAATTCATGAATTACTTACAGCATACCAACCTCCTTACAAGAACACAACATGATTTTTGTCCCAGCCACAGCACAACAATAGCCTTCCTAGCCTTCACTGAATATGTAAACAAAGCCAGAGACACAGGTTGCTATGTATCATCTCTATTTCTTGACCTCTCTAAGGCATTCAATACCATGTCATACTCTTTACTCTTAAAAAGCTCTCTAACTTAGAAGGTACCCCGGCCACACTAAACTGGCTCTGTAGTTACTTACACAATCAAAAGAAGCAGTAAAATGGTCAAATGTTACCTCCCCCTTTCTACTAAACCCCACTGGAGTCCCACAAGGATCCATCCTTGGACCTCTACTTTTTAATATTTTTACGTAATGACCTGTGTACTTTATTTACCAGTGGAACACTCATACAACATGCTGACGATTCCACAATAATTTGTACCTCTCCCACAATACCTCAACTTCTCTCTGATAATCAACAAACTTTTTCAGCTGTTGAATCCCGGCTTACTATCTGCCAGCTGTTTCTCAACCTAAAAAAAGTAAGCTGCTTCTTTTTCACCCAAAAAACTGCACTACTAATCTAAACTACTTCAAAATTCTCTCTGCTGATAACTCCTTCACTGAAACTGCCCACCACAATAAGCTACTAGGTGTAGTCATAGACAACTGCCTACAATATGATTTCCACATTCAACAAAACCTAAGGAAACTCACCAGAAACTTGGCACACTATACAGAAATAAACACGCCCTAACCTCTTCATCTAAAATCACCCTCACCAAAACTTTCCTTCTTCCCTCCCTGTTTTACTTACCCCTTCTACCCTCCCTGTTTTGTAGCGCACCAGTACTTACCAACTTACAGAGCTCCACTGCATCCAAAATGGAACAGTGCTATAGTAAAGTGGCCAAGTCTGCCACCAACTCAAAAACTAGAACCCACCACTGCTTGTCACTAAAAAAAACACTAAACTGGCTAGAATTCCCCAACTACCTACTATATACCCAACTACTAACACTCCAAACATGTTCTACAAACCCCTAGCCTGCCCGGCACTAAACAACATTGTCTAACCTTATAAGCCAAAGAGAATACTCAGATCCACAGACAAAGAGCTCCTTACTATATCCAAACTCTCTAAGACAACTGGACAAAGCCTCTACTCCCACCATGTTGCAAAAGCATGGAACTCACTTCCTGTTGCTATGAGAACCACTACCAACCTAACTGACTTTAAAACTGCACTAAAACAACACATGATAAACTCATGGCTGTGCCAGTGCAGTGATCAAAGCTGATCTCTTCTCCAGACCAGACCAATCCTAATCTCACTTTCACTCTCTCGCCTCCTTTACTTCATCTCTTTGTGTCATCTGCTTGTATATTCTTGTAATATTTGTGCATCACTCACCTGTATATCTTGTAATACTGTGTTTTTCTTGTTTAATATAAATGCCTAGTTTATAACATTGTGCCTTCTTACTTGCAGCTCTTGTAATTGTATGTTTTTATGTATAAAGTTTTTTACATTCTCTGTATGTTAATGGAGATTTTCTCCCCAGGCCTCCACTGAAAATGGGTTCATTCTGACCCAGTTGGACCATCCCAGTAAACAAATGTCAAATAAATAAATAAATTCTCCTTTCAGCCATCCTCACTAGGCCTCTCTCTTTTATTCAAAGTCTGTCAAGCTACATCCATCCCCATTCTTCCCATTCTGTCCTTCCTAGTACTCAACTTCAAGTATGTATGTTAGCGTGGGATGTCAAGTCAATCAATACTGTACTGTAGCCGTTTTCAGTAGCATGCTTGTCTGCACTGAATTCATGATACTATTGATATTCCCTCTGCTTGTACTTCCCCTATTTGTATGTTATTTGTGTTATTGATTGACTCTATTATTATTTTCTATTTCATGCTATTTACCTTATATCTGAACCGGATCTATATGAAAATAGCAAAACCTCACTTATGCGAATACCTAAACGCCGACACATAAATAGCGAACAGTGAAAACACTGACCATCCTGAAGCGCGAAATTCAAAATATTGAATTGCCATAGTTGGCCAACCCCACCGCCCGCTACGTACTGCCTACCCAAACAAAATAAATAATCCACACTTCCCCATATCTACACTTCATCCATATATCCCATATCCTAATCAAACATTCATTACACGCAAATGTATCTGACTATAAACAAACAACACCCAACTATGGGAAAAGTATAATTTACGTATACATTCAGCTACACAACTATATTACTATACATACACTTAACATAACCCTACTTCTAACCCTAAAGTAAAGGTAGCATGTATTACTATGTATGCACTTACCTTAACCCGCATCCTAACCCTAAGGTCCGTAACTATTGCACATTTACGTTAGGGAGCTATGCTGGATAAGGGCCAACTATGAGAATTTGATATTTCGAATTTCACGCTTCAGGACGTTTGGTGTTTTCACGGTTAGTTATTTATGTGTCGGCATTAAATGATTACATCAATATCAAATGTTTCTTACAATATAAGTAACTATATTAGTTACGATTATAAAAATTGTCATTTTTATAACATAATAACAATGTTTTATGAGTAATGAACAACATGTTTTAATATTTTGTATTTAAAAATAGTTGAAATGGTTTGAATGAATGACATCATCAATCATGTGCTTTTCTAATTATTTAAATTGTCTTTAGTGGTGATTTCATTGTTTCTGAAGAAGTTCACATGTATTAAAGTGAATGAAAGCGCTAAGATTCTGAAGATGTGTTATGGGGTACAGATGGGGACCAGGTTCTTAAGGATCATGTCAGTGATATTAGAGCACCTTTGTTGGTAGTTTTTAAATTTGCTCCAGTACATTGGTATTAATAAAGTCTAGAAAATGCTGAACATATCCAATTTTAGAGGAACAAGGGTGCCAATCAATACTTGGGTAATTGAAGTTCCCTAACAAGAAGGTATTTGATTTGATATTTAACCCTTTAGTGATATTAAGGTAATTTCTATGATCCTTGAGGGACATTATGGAGATCTGTAACTAGCAATGAAGTAATAGTTTGAATTTTTAAGGGTGATTTGGATCTCCTGGAGCTTCATGTTAGGGTAATTAATAATTTGACATGAGGTGATGACATTTCTGATAAATACAGATATTCCTGTACAGTAGTTACCATACTGCTTAAAGGTGTGATAAGTGCTAAAGCCAGGTATAGAGGGAGTGCTGTCATTGCATTTAATTCCTGTATCAGTAACTACGCAGATATGAATGTATTCACGTTGCTGTTGGGTTTCAAGTTCTGATATCTTTCTGTTTTGACTCCTAGCATTGAGTAGTGCTTCGTCAAGGTTCCTTTTGAAGAGGGACAAGGAGGCAATCTGCTTGACACATATGGGCAGCCTATTCCAGAGTATGGTGAGTCTCTGGTTCAGAAACCTATCCCTTCAGCACGTTTTGTTCATTGTGATGACAAGGTTTAGATTCCTGGAGCATGTGACTCTGAGGGATTGGGATTTCTTAAAGTGGAGCATGTCCAACAGCTCAGATGTTGACATGGCCTTGTATGTTAAGCAGAGATCGCCTTTGAGTAGACGATATGCCATAGAGCATAGCTGGAGTTTTTTAGACAGTCAGCATAGGGCATGTGTTTTAGGCCTGTGATTCTTTTAGTGAGGTATTTCTGCGGCCTTTCCAGCTGTTGCAAATGTCTTGTGAGGTACATACCAAATGGGGCATTGTACACTATAATGGGTCTAATGAGGGATGAGTACAGTGGGACGATGACCTCCTTTTCTCTGGATGAAAAGCCCTTAGTAATGAGGTGTGCCACATAGAAGAATTTCCTGACTGTTGTGGCAATGTGGTTATCGAAGGTGAGACCACTGTCCACCTGTGTCCCCAAGTCTCTCATCACACTTTTGGTATTTAGTGGACTGCCACCTATGTGGTAATTCATAGGTACATGTCTTTTCCCAAAGGGGATAACTATACATTTCTTGGTATTAAGCTTGAGCCCATGGCTCTGGCACCAAGCATCTGTTTCTGTAAGGCCCTTTTGTAGAATATCCACATAATATGGGGATTCAGTAATGGCTCCCAGTTTGCAGTCATCTGCGAACTTTGTTATCCAGAGTCCCTTAGTGTTAGCCTGTACTTCAGAGAAGTAGATGCCAAACAAGAACGGTCCCAGGACTGAACCCTGAGGTACTCCACTTGTCACTTGTCTGGAGCTGGATTTGGAGTTGGCTACTTTTACAGTCTGGGTTCTGTCAGTAAGCCAGTTGGTAACCAATCGAGTGATGTAGGAATTATTGCCCAGCTTAGGATGTTTATCTATGATTCCAGAGTGGGGGATGGTGTCGAAGGCCTTGGCAAGGTCCAGATATGCTGTGTGGACCATCTTACCCTCGACCACAGCTCTGGGGACTGATTCAAAGAAGTCAATCAGGTTCAGGAGACAAGATCGGCCCTCCATGAACCCAAACTACGTGGGGTCCAGTGTTTGAAGGTTGCAAGTGTCTTTGTTTGTAAGTTCCATGATAATGTGTTCCATGCCCTTGCTAATCAGGCTCATCAGACTGATGGGACGGTAGTTCCTGGGATCCAAGGTGGATCCCTCCTTGTGGAGTGGGATAATTGTAGCTGTGCACCACTCAGTGGGCACAAAGCCTGGGGTGAAGCTATGATTAAACATGACACTTAGGTGAGGTGCCAGTTCATTTTGTGGTTCATGTAGTATACAGCCTGTGATGTCATCTGGTCCCATGGATGCTGTATTCTTAGCTTTGGAGAGTGCGGTTTCTACCTGTGTGGCTGTGATTACTGGAATTTGGCAATCTTTTGGTATTGAGATGGGCCCATTAGGGGGTGAGAGGGGTGTGAAGTTAGCACTAAATCGATCTGCCAGGATATTGGCAATATCCTTGGGATCAGTATATTTAATGCCATTCTGTTGTAGCTCAGAGCAGATCTGAGCATTGCCATTTACATTCTTGACATAACTATAGAATGCCTTGTGGTTGTCTTTGGAATCTTTGGCAATTTTATTTTCATAACTAGCTTTGGAGGATTTTATGATGGATCTCAGTGTCTTACTGAGGCTGGTAAGGGAGTTTTTTGCATCCTGGGATTTTCCTCTTTTCTGCAACAGTTTCTTCCTTCTGTTGTATAGTTTGTTTATGGTAGGGGACCAGCAGATTGGCTTCCTTTTTTGGGAGGAGAGCATCTTGGTTCTATTTGGGATAGCATGATTCATGCACGAGTGGATGTGCTCATACAGTGCCTTAGTGTAGGATTCAGCAGTCAAACTTTCAGCTCCCGTCTGCATGGGTGTCATGAAGTTTGTCACTTCTGACTTGAGTACCATGAAGTTGGCTTTGGAGAAGTTTTTTACAGAGGTTTCCTTACTGGGGGGTGGGGGTGGGATGTGGATGTCAAGGGTGATTAGCTTATGGTCAGACTTGACCAATGAGGGGGTGACCACTGGTGTGGAGCGTCTATCTTCCATGTTGGTAATGATCAGATCTAGGATATTGGAGCCCCTGGTGGGACAAAGGATTAGTTGATCCAGGGCATTGGAATTTACGAATTCCAAGAACCGTTGGGAAAAGTTGTTGGTACCCGAGTAGTTTTCCCAGTTAAAGGCAGGGTAGTTGAAATCACCCAGCATTAGGGTGTTTGGTTGTATCTTAATATTTTCCAGTATGTTTAGAAAGGTGTAGTGAGAATCTTGGGGCATGGTGGGGGATCTGTAGCAAGCTACAATTTGGATTGCAGTCTTACCTAGTGTTATTTACACCTGGAGAATTTCAGATGCATTGTGTTGGGCAACTAGCCTGGAGGTGTGAATATCCTTGGTGAATATGGACACTCCTCCACCTTTAGTGTTTCGGTCTTGGTTTGGTGGCCGAAAAGTGTGGTAAGAGTTGTAGCCTGGTATTGCAGGGGTGCTCTCTGGAGCCTTGAACCAGATCTCAGTTACTGCACAGGTATCGATGTTCTCCATTTTTAGGAGTACCTCAAGAGGGTGCATTTTGAGGTTTAGACATCTAGCATTGAGTAGCATTACCTTCAGATTTTGCATGCTTGTATCTGTTATGGTGGTGGTTTTGTCCTTTGAACTTTGCCTAAAAAAGGCACTATAGGGGTGGCAAGAGCTTTAGCAACTAACCTGAATTCCAGGGGTGACAGGTGCAGACTATCTCTGGCAAAGCATTGTGGTTTGTCGATCATGTAGTCCCAGGCAGACAGATACTGGATCCCCTTTGAATGACACCAGAAGCTTAGCCAATTGTTGAAGTCAATCATTTTGTCCTTATACTGTCATATCATTCTGGGTGAAGGCAGGATGCTAATCAGGGCTAGGGTCATAACTGCCTGGGCCACATGATCTGAGAGCTCTTCCATGTCTCTTTTCATGTAATCCAGGGAGGTACATCTCAAGTCATTCACTCCAACATGGACAATGACAGAGTCGTGTTTGTACTTGTTGTGGAGTGACTTGAGTGCATGCGTTATGTGGTGGATCCTGGCACCCGACAGGCAGCTGACTGTAATTTTCTCCTTGTTCAGCCTGTTGAGTGGGACATCAGTGTGCATGACTATATAGTCACCTGTGATTAAAGTGTCGGGTACGTTGTCTTGCCTTAGGGGCTGTTGCTGGGTGGCACACTGGTGTTGTGAGCTATGTGTCACTTTGGTTGTGACTGGTGTTTCTTTGCGTTTCAGCTTCAGAGTTCCTTGTTGCTTGGGCAGGTTAATGTTAAGGGCCTCTGCATATGTGGGTTTAGTGTTGCTATGTTTGGGTGTTGATGGTGTGGGTTTTGAAGGGCTATGTGTTACTTGAGGTGTAGTGCTGGTGTTACCCTTCTCCTCTTGTCTGTCTAGCACAATCTTGGCTGGAGAGAGCTTTGCTTCCAGTTTTGCTATGTAACTGCATCTCTCGCAGGTTGTAGTGTTGGGTGGTAGGAGGAGAGGGTTGTCTGTGTACATGAGGCAGTTGTTGCATTGTTCCAGTTTGCCCAGATGCACCAGGTGGACAGGAGAAATCACCGGAAGTTGACCCTTGGACATGCCTGTTTAGGTGCTTCTTTGTAAAGTACAAGAGCTGTTTTCCCTTGCCTTTACAAGGTACTTTGCAATTATAGGGTGTTTAGTGCCTATGATTAATTTCTCCTTTTTAACAAGGAGAGTTGAGTGCTTGTATCAGTTTAAGGCTTCCTAGTGCTTTCCAGTAGGTTCTAGAGCAAGTGCTAGTCACAGGGGTTCAGATTTTAGTGCAACTGCTGAGAAACCAGCTAGTTCTCATGGAAAATGTGAAGAGCAGACTTTCTGGCACCTGGAATAGTTTAACTGTAGCCCCACAGTGCTGCATGATGCGGAAAACGTGCAAACACAAGCGTTTTTAAGCCACAAAGTTGAAAAGGATAGAAATCAACCCAAAATGGCTAATAAAATTAAAATTTCAGAGCTGGAAACCATTCCTCTAGTGTTAGATAGGCAGTGCAATGCTCACCACTCCCACTGGAAAGCAGTAGGACTTCCCTCTACCACAGCAAGGTCTGGATAGCTCTGAACACAGAAAATAAAGTCCTGAAACCAGCAAAGCCTGGGATCTGGACTATACTAGCTAGGAAAGACGGGAAACGAGCAAACAAGATAGTATTTTTTTGGGGGGGGGTTGGTTAAAACAGGTTAAACAATACAATAATACAGTAAATAAACATAGAAAAGGCTAACACACTTGAGTGTGTAGCCCTAAACAGTAAATGCAATTAAAACTCTACAAAATTCATAGGTTCATAGGTAGATACTAGGCTATCGGCCCTATACAAGCCTAGCCAAAAAATGTACCCTGTCTTTCGCCACCCAAGAAAATTATTTTCCTGTGCCCCTGTCAAGCAGAGCCACAGAAGTTATCCCCGGGGTGAGTTTCCCATTTCCCATTAGCAATTTAAAACTTTTAAATGACGCAAGGCAAGTGCACAACTGAAAAACAATTTAAAAGGCAGTAATACAGTAGAATACGTAGCTAGTCTACATATACAAAAAAGTCTATATATACAGAAAAGCAGCTAAAACAACACTAAAACAATTCAGATGCAGTGCAACCTAGAGCACTTGAGTTGTAGCAATATTAAGGCAAATACAGTTTTAATAAATGCACTAAAATATACTGTAGATTTCCAAAATGTTTGAGAAGCACAGTCAAAACACAAGGAGATTCAGTTTCAGTTGTTCAGGTAGAAATTTCCAGTAAATGGACTCTGATTAAAAAGGTGCTGTGCGGGCAGAAAAGGTTTAGCAAGTAAAGGAAGGCACTGATCTAAAAGGTGTAAACCATCCCTTAATTAATGTATACAAAAGCTATTTATGTAATTGGCCCTTACTGTTCTGAGAATCAGTTGTGTTTGTAAGTACATGTGGTTTTAATTGTTTAAGTGAATTGATTTGTGTATTTAAACATGCTGTTAGTCACTGAATGTATTCTGAAGAAGTCCTGTGTATTTTGAAACAAAAGCACTAAAGGAATGAAGTGTTTCAGTGGTGGTTCTTTTTCAGTTTTTGTTTTTCCACCTGAGACACATTTTTGGCATTCCTTGTTAAACAGGAAGTCATACATACCATCTCATCCAGGCTAACAGATACTGGATCCCCTTAGAATGACACCAACTACTTAACCAGTTGTTAAAGTCAGTTGTCGTGGTAGTGAGGCATCATTCTTAATGAAGGCATGATACTACAAGATTAGTGCCTTTTCTGCCTTCAAAGCATGTATAATAAGTTCTGTCATGTCTGTCTGCATGCCTCTCTGGTTGGAGCACCTCAGATCATTCACTTTCATAAGGGCCACTACTACATCACTTCTGGTTTAAGGGACCGTAGGGCCATTGTGACATCACAGATCTTGAGGGTGGACAAACAGATAATCACCCTGTTCTTGTCTGGTCTGATGAGTGTGGCGTCTGTATGTGTTAACTATAGTATCACGTATGACTAAAACATTTCCCTTTGTTGAAGCAGATTTAGTGGGCATTATGGGCCTAGTTCTGCTTTCCTGGTGACTCTGGTTATCTGTGTAGATGTGCAGTATGTAAGAGTGGACAAGAAGTATGTGCTGCCTTGTGCCCTGGGGGCTAGGATTTTGTTAGAGTGTGTTCTAGGAACTTTGACAAAATTTTCCCTACAGACTCGGCATAAATTATGGGCTTTGAGGTATGCTGTAACTGATGTGGTATTATGGCGGCATGATGTTTATCGATAGCTGACTGATGGGAGAGGTTTTCCTCCATGTTTGTTAAATATGTTCATCTCTTGAAGTTTTGAGCTTCAGTTGATAGAAGCAATGAACACTGTAAGTATAAGAGAGTTGCTACACTGCCTCAGAACACCTAATTCAAACAGACTGGCCACAGATATAGTTAGAACAGACTTTTTAGCCATATTACAAGACTGTGGGGGATTAGGGCTGGTGGTAGTACTCAGGGATTGAAGGGAGACTACTGTGGAAAACCATGAAATTGTATGGATGTATTTAGGACAATATGCTAGATTAACACTTAGTGAAATAACAGAATTAGGTTTTCCAAACATGATGAATAGGGTGATTCACCAATTGGCTACTGCCTGGCTACTGCTTGTGATAACCCCACCACAGTTATACTCACCTAGGTGTCAATATCCCTTTATTACTTCTCTCACCAGAAGGAACACAGTAGTAATAATCCCAAGATGATTCCTAGAAGTAGTTCATAGGCTACCAGTAAAGAGTACTCCTCCCCAGTTATTGCAGACTTTAAAAGTAAGATAGGAAATGCATGTTAATACATTAGGTATTACAGTGCACACCAAGTGGGAGGAAAGATATGAAAGAGAATCTAACAGAATCTTTTGAAAGGTAAGAAAGAGATTATAACAGAATCTTTAGCAATATGAAGTGAGGGCCTTTCCAGTTTGATCTTACAGTGCTCACTAGTACAAACAGGCGAGATGAGGAGGAGCTTCCAAAGTGAAATGCAGGGTAAGAGTGGGCCATTCAAAAGCCACTTAGTATAAAAGCGCAACAGGATCAGAGTGGGTGACATACCTTTCAACTGTACAGATTTTAACAGAATGTCCAGATTTTTGCCTCATATTTTTGGTCTGTTTTTCATAAAATTGTGTTTTCTGGCAAATCACTGGCAGATCACTGAGGCTTGAAGTCAGAAAATAATGACAGAGTGTCAGACTTCATACCCTTCAGAAAATACGTGCTAATGCAAAACCTGTATTCTGTCTTCTTTCTAAGTTTGTAAGAGCAGTACTTAAAAGTGTCCCTATTTTGGGGCTTTTGTCCCCCCATTAGTTTTGGCTTTGTCCAGATTTCTTGCTCTAAGAGATTGAGAGGTATGGTGGGTGAGTGGGGAAAAACAGGCACACATCATCTGCAGTACTTACAGATAGGTGGCAACAACAAAAAATTCAAACCTTTTCATCTTCTTACCTTAAACAGGTTCATAGTTAGTTAATAGGCATATGGTCCACTAGAACACTAAGAAGTCTAGCCCAGTTTTCCAAATGTCTCAAAGCACTGTCTGGTTAAGTAACTTGTTTAAGGTCATATAACAGACAAATTAAGGCTGGGGGAATCAAACTCTGGCCCACAAAAAAGCTCACAGCCTTACTCCTCTGCACTAATTCCTACTTCTCAGCTCCTTCCACAAATCAACTAGACTTAATCTCTCTGCTTTCAGAGAATGGTAAACAAATCTTTGATAATTGTCCCGAACCAAAAACTTTTATAACTTAAAGAAAAAAATAACTGTAATGTAAAACATTTAAAATTAAACAAATTTAAAGGCAAAACAAACAGCAATAAAAATGAATAAAAGAACAGAAACAATGGAAGTTTGTAAAACCTAAATGAAGAATTCCACAATATTCATAGAACAGAAGCAGTTACAATACGTGTCATCTCCCAAAGATATTTTGAACATAGAAGTTATCAAATTGAGTATCTAACCAGATGAGAAGGTATCTAAAGATGGAGTAACAACAAAACTTATACCAAGAAGAGTGGAAAAGGAGTTCAAACCTAGGTGTCTGACTAATTTTTAATGCATCTCTATATAAGCTGTGTACCGTTTTATTGATATTTGTTTTATATTGATATTAAAAGAAAGTGCAGCAGAATTCTGAAAAAGCCATTTGGTTGCTGAAACTTCATACTATGAAATGAGGTCCAGAAATGAGTATGGCAAATTCACCAGTATACAGACACAGCTCATGAGAAATTCCCATTTCAGAAAGGTCATTAATGAAGACCAAGTAATGACAAGTGATTAATCGTGATCAAGATGATGACAATGATGAAGATAAAGTATCAGGGGTCTACTTCTTAGGCAGCCTAAGGCAATGTGGTTATTTTCCAACTTATATTGCATGTAATCCAAAGTAATAAAGATGTGACCTCTGGCAGTCTGCTGCATGAATTGAGTGAAAAGGGTAGTTACTTTTGATATGCTGGATATGAGAATCAGAGTAATTTAGGGTGGCATTGCCTAGAGTTGCTTAAAGATGGGCTTTAACTAGCACATTTATCAATTCAGCAAAACAGGATTTGAGGTACAGAAATTCTACTTGTATTGCATACCCTTCTGAGCAAATTGTAAGACAGAAACACAGACATACAGCCGGACACACACAGATATGCACACCAGCACACACACACACACACACACACACACACACACACACACACACACACACACACACACACACACGTACATATGCGCAAACACACAGTTATGGCTGGTTTATGAGCTTTTCTAGGAAAGTTGTATCAACATTGAAGAAAGATAGACAAAAATACAAGCAACATTTTAACAGACATCAATCAGTTCAAATGTAAGCGTATTTAAATATATTTGTTAAAATGAGAATTACAGCCTATCCTTTTGGCAAGCTATTGGAAAGGTTCTATTTTAAATATTCTCTAAACATTTCTAAGTCTTCCAACAAGCTCCTTAAGCACGGTTGCACATATAACTTCCTAAGTGTTCTTGGTCCTGCCCTAATGCCTAATGTATACAGTTAAAATCATAATCTCTTAACGTTCTCCCACAACTTAAACTCTTTGGTCACCACCCGACTTTTAAGTCACCGTTTTTTAAATCTTGATGTTGTAGTAGTGTTTAGATTCTATTGAAGTTCTTGGTCATTATTAAAAAGAATGAACGTGTTCAGTCTAACACTGCGTCCAAGACTCCTTTCATGCAGTTAAGTAGAATATTTGCTGTTTGTGGTTTATTTTGTTCTAAACTGCTTTGTCTGTTTTTAATCTTAGAGCTGCCATTTCTTAGCAACAACAATCTATAACCTACTTTTCCACACTTCCTGCCTTCCATTGGCTCGCCCTGTTTTTCTCTCTTTCTCTGCCTTCTAATACTCACTAACTCAGGTCTAAGTGGGTACTTGCTTTACAAAGATCTCCATTTATGCTGTACTGAATGTGTTTTTCAAAGACTAGCTCTTTGTTATGGAGTGGTATTCTTTAAAACATTCATGGCTCAAACCATCTCCTCTTTCAAACACGCACATATAAAGCTCATTACTTTGACAAAACTCATTTTGGACCCTTATTTGTATTTTAATTTTGATTACTCATACTTCTCAGCTGCTATGACTTAAGCATAGCACCATGATTTCAGTCCTCAGATTTATCCGTGCTACTCCTAGACTTAATTGTGGCTTGTTCCTTGTAAGTCGCATCTGTATATAGCCAGATACCTTATTAAATAAATAAACTAGGCCTGTACAATGATTCCCTACCACTAACTAAATAGGGTCTAGAATATAAAGGCATTCTATTGTGAAAAATAAAACAGTGCCCCTCTTTTGGTCCCTTTGCTATGAATTTTAAATGCCACTGCTGTGATTTTAATGTTCAGTGATTAAGAGGTATGACTCTACTGAATCTCTCGAATCTGATTTTCAGATTCTACAGCCATTATACCTCACTGAGGCATTTTTGTCTACTGTGTTCATGCTGATACATCATGTGTGTGTTTAATGAAAAGTTAAAGTTTGCCACTGTATTTTATCTTTATTTTCAGCAATTCCGATTGCATTTTATATTATTTTATAGTGCCTGCTTAAATTTGCTATATATTTTTCTTCTGTTATTTGTACTACTGCTGTTTGCATGTTTTCTTGTCTCTTGTGGCTGAAACAGGTTACTTCACCAATCCACCCACCAGGTTATCAGATAAATAAGTAACTGAACACTTTATTTCTTTAATTTGCTTTATCTGAACTTAATTATTTTAGAAACATGTTTCAGTTTACATTTCGAGGAAAGTGTTTATTTAAAAAAAAATCAGTCCTATTTTTGAAAAGGACAAGTTCTCCCTTATTCTGATTTTGGAATACTGACCCCACATCCATACTACTTTAATAATACCAATCCAAGACTTACAGAAAAGGGAAATGTAGAGAAACTATTGATGCCAAAGCCAAGGATTAAAGCTAAATGCAAAATAATGCATTATTATTCACTTTGGGAAAGCTGACATCCCTGCTAATTACATTATAGACAGTGTCCTCCTAAACACATGGCCCACTGTGGTATGTGATCTGTGTACTCAGGTTGATAGCAATCTGAACTTTGACCACCACATATCCACAGTAATAAGGAAATCCTTCTATGTGGCATATCTTATAAGTACAGGCATAGCATCTAGATCTAAGGATGTTCTAATTCCATTATACTCAACCCTCATTAGACCAATATTTGAGTACAATGCTCCCTTTTGCATGTATCTCACTAGATATCTGCAACAACTGGGGAGACCACAGAGGTTTCTCACCAAGAAATTACAGGTTATACAGAACAAGTCTTACATGGAAAGACTGAAAGCCCTGTCACTGTATTCTGTCTCCTACAGGTTGCTAAGGAGTGACCTGTGCCTGGCTTACAGGACATTCTCTGACTTCGCCCTGGTGGAAATGCTACACATTCGCAAATCAAACTGCATGAGGGTCACTCACTCCAAGGATCTTAACCTAGCCTCCGACCTGAACAGGCCATGCTGGTGAGATGGTTATATCCCTTGAAACTGCCACTTCTCTAGAACACGCTTCCAGTTCACGTGAAACAGAGCCCCTCTCTGACCCTCTAAAAATGCAACCTAGATCAATGGATGGGAGACCACAAATTAATTCCTTGGGTGGCTCCCATGTCCCTCCTGGACAGAAGAAGTTGTTATTAAACATGATAGACCCTTACCTCTACAAACTTCACTCACCTAACCACAACCAAGTGGGACAACTCGGGATAAATATGGCTAGGCTTGTATGGGCTCTAGGGCCGTTAGCCTAATAACCTTCTATGAACCTGTGAACCTAAGTTGGTGCAACCTCATTTATAAAAGTAGACTGATGTGGGGTGTAGAGCAGAAGGGTTTGCTGTTTGTAAAAACATTGTTTTGAACATTTCTTTTACATTATTTCTGGGAAATGTAGATTCAGTGTTTTTTTTTTGGGGGTGGGGTTGAATGACATACAGGTAAAGGACATGTGATCTTCCATCATAAATCTAGTCATATATATGTAAACAAATTTTTATATTTCAGTAAATTGTTGGTCTTGTCAACTTTACTGGTATTGACTGAAAAAGCCTTCACTATGACCCAGGCAAGTGGGTTTGATTAGAACTGTGGCCCAGAAATTTGCAGGAGCTGGCAGGAGGAAGGAAAGATTGATTAGGCTTTACTATGTTATTTCTCTTGCAGGAGGGAAGGAAGGATAGGCATAACTTGACAGATGCAGATCATTCTTATGGCACTGGTGGGAAAAAAGGTACACGTGTTGGCTGGGATAGGCAGGTGAATGGGACGTTGGTGTTAGAGCTGCCTTAAGATAGGGCATAGAAATATACCTTGAACAACGCTTTATGACTGATCACATTCAAAGGTGTCACTTTAAAGTTATCTATTGTCTGTAATTTTCATTGTTTTCCCCGTTATCTTTTTGTTTTTTTTTTCTCTGAATGTTTTCTCCTGTCTGCCCTCCAACAATCAAACCTCTCCAATGAAACAGATGCCCATTCATTCCTTGATGATGAAGATCATCCTCAGATCTGCCAGGGTGAATGTCTGTGGGGGGCATCATATGGACAGACATCTGGGGACATGTATGTTCTTGACAACATCCTGACAATGACAGCATTTTTTTCTGTTATGGCCCTAAGCCTCCCTCACAGACTACTGTCACTTCCACCATGTCCACACATGCACACTCCTTCACTTGTGGGACAGGAGCTACTATATGCCTCTCCCTAAACCAACCCCCTACAGTCAGTTTTTGTGAGACCTCCATGCCATGATAACAGAGAGGCAGACATAGCCCGACAGTAACAATCACCACCCAGAAAAGATACCACCCATCTTCCCTGCCAACCTAGGCCACTAATTGGACTCAATTCTGCTGAGCAATAGGGCTTTGTCCCTCTATGCTTCTGGGTTGGCTTGTTCTCCCTTTATCCCTTCATTTTACTTATGTCTGCACACTTTTTGTTCTACAACCTGTCTCCAGTACCCCTTCCCCATCTGTAAAATTACTTTTTCCTACATCCATTTCAGCCTGAAATATACCATACATATTGCTTACATTTATACAACTGTTTTCACTATGTTTAGTATGAAACAGTAGAATTGTATTTCCAGCTCATCTTGAACAAAAAATATTTTCAATTGTTCTTCCACATTCCCCAGTTTCCATTTTTCAGTTACTTTTTACTTTCTTCTACTTTCCCCATATTATGATAATGTTGCTCCTCTTCACATAGTTCTGTGCTATTTAATAACACATTTTACACAAGTTGTTCCCCACCGTTGGACCACAAATGTCCATCTTTTTTACATTTTGAACATATTAATTTGCAGTCTTTTCTTGTATACCTTTTTCCGTACACTAATTAGAATACCTAAATGGGGCACAAACTAATAGGATGCTCAGATTTTCCACATACACAAAACAACATGAGCCTTAAGTTGCCCATAGTACCTTCCTCTCCTTGTGTTTTAACATGCATATCCTGGTTAAATGTCAGATATGATTACACTGAGTATCCACCACACCTCATACTTCCCGTTTTGCAGTCCGTAGTCATTTAGCCAAGATCTTCAATGCAACATTCATAGTTCCACAAGATTCTTTTAAGAGTCACAGTATCACTTTGCTCAATCTTTTCAATCTGAAATTGCAGGCATAAACTTTTTCTTCTTAACACATTCAAATCTGAGATAACATAGCCCTTCCATGGACATTTATCAATACTCTTTTTAAACCAATGAAATCACATGCTAGCACATTATTTTCACCAGTCATGCTTGCAAATGTATCACATTCCAGTTGTGTCAGGGATCTTAAATCTAATACCTTAAATTCTAAAAGTTTAATTACATTATCCCACAATACATTTTTGCTCAAACCTGTACCTTCTTTACCTACTGTACATATTAAAGGATGCTTACTCGGTTTCATCTTTCCAGCAGCTTTTTTCTGCAGCATTTCTAACATCTGCCTCAGCTTCAAGTCCTATTTGCCTGCAAACCCTACTCTCCTCATCTTGCGCCTTACTGATAATCTCTACTTTACATACTAGCAGACCTGTTCAATGTTCCACATCAGGAACTATGTCATTAGACACCAGTTTGCCTCAGCAGCCAATTCAGTATCTTTAGCTCTCGGCAAGAACCTGTTTTCCATGATTTGAACCTATGAAATCTGTTTCCGTCAACCAGCTTGCTCTTGTCACTTATTTCATCATTCGTCATTCATCACTAAAATAAACAAGGTACTTTTCCGTTATCAGGGCAGCAGTGTTAATGAGCGGTTTTGCGGTTTCTGTTATTAGCCCAACATCGGAAAAGAACATAACTGTTGTCCCATTAAGTACCATTTCTTGTAATGTGAGGTGCACCTCTCAGTTTGCTTGTGATAACTCGTTGAATACCCACCCGTGCTGCTTTACAGTCATCTGAGCAGCTCTTTATCTGGCTTATTTGTCTCTCAGAATGTGTTCTGTAGTTTATGTAAGCTTTTAATTGTAAGACAACTACCGCTCTAAGAACGAGAACGTCCTATGCTTGTTTAATAGCTGTGACTGAGGGTTAACATTATTTGACTGACTTGACTTAATATACACTTTGTAAAGTAAAAAGTCTGTAATTCTAATAATTAACCACCTTTTTTCCAAGAATCACCAGTTTGGGGTGGGACTGAGGGAATTAGAGGAGTAGTGGAAAGGTACGTATTGAGGCACAGGTGTGTAGGTATGGAAGTCTGGTGATCTTTACTTTCACATACATTTAATCACCCCAAAGCGTGTAGCTACATGTAATTGTTCCCTTCCAAATACCCTTTCCAGTACTGGAAA